>NC_090021.1:208888877-208908877 GCF_037176765.1 Anolis sagrei | reverse complement strand
CAAACAAAAGAGCCATATTCATCCACTTGGAATAACCACATATCGTTCCAAACTCTGATGTTCTCCTGCAGCGTGGACGTTCCATGGGGCCAAAGCAACACAGGACAGGACATTCTGGCTTCCTGACCATGATGAGCCCAGGTGCTTCTATAGAAGTCTAATGATGGATTTAGGAGACCAGTTGACATGATAGAAAGTGTGTTATGTGGACCTTTCAATCATATAGTTCAGTGCCACATTGCAATATATTAATTTTCTAACCATCTGGGATAGCTGCCATATTGGGATTAGTTATCTTATAGATCAAGTCTGTGCTTTCCCCTCCTCTTATCCTAGGCATAGCATGGTAAGCTTCTCATCACCTAAAAACCGCTTCTCTAACTCCACCTTTCAAGCAGAGAAGCTGGTCACCTGAAATATCATCTGTGATGAAGGAACATGCCAAACAGTGCTACTCCCCCTGTTTAAAAAAACACACCATACCCATACTATATTAGGTTCATCCATCTGTCCTCCAATTATTAAGACATTTAGAAAAGCTATAGGTAACTCAGAAGTGTTATATGCTTTCAGAATACCATGCAAATCAACTGAAAGAAGATTTAAGCAACAGGAAATGAACCTCATTAGTAATTAATATTGAGAGTAACTTCATGAGTAATTAACCTTGAGAGGGAGCACCTATCTCCCCAGGGTGCTCAGACAAATCTGGTTACTTCCACTACATTTCGGCAGAAGGCCAGTTGAAAGAGGTACTAATGAGTGAACTTTTCTTGGCAAAATTCAGATTTAGCCCAACACGTATGTTAGGGCATCTCTCAGAGAACTCCCAGAAAGTTTCATTCATTCAAAGTAGTGAAATATATAGTCGGGTATATAAGTAGAAAAAAATGAAATAAAGTCAACCAAAAAAACTGGGTTGACATCCATGGGCCAATGCTGGAAAGAGATGACAAAACAAAAACTCTGCTTCAATGAGCTCTGCACCTCCTCCCATTTGGGGCACTTGGGGTGGAGTAAAGGTCGTTTTAATAGGGTATTATTGAATACAGTTGAGAAAATTGGTGGTCATTTAAATATGGGGTTGACTGTATAAACTTTGTGAAGTTGGTAGCCATTTTTAATAGGGTCTTATTGTATACGTTTTTATAAGCTCAACACGGATCACACTGGTTGGTAGGACGAGAACTGGAATGCACTCATGCCTGAAAGCATTCAAAATTCATATAAAATTGGGGGCTAGTAAGATCCCAGGAATAGAGCTGTGCAATAGTTGTTTCAACTTGCCTGAATGTGCCCCATGGAGCTGAGTTACAATGAATTTCTCCTACCTTGGGTATGCCGCTGTCATGTAGGAGGATGACAGTGATTAAAACTAATTTGATGCAAAAATCATTGTTATGTTTAGGAAATCTGGGGGGAAAGGGAAGCAACATGGTTGGCTTTATAAGAAAAATGCAATCATATTGGGTTGAGAATTTGTTTAGGGTTTGTATGACCTACTGAGAATTGTTTTTACATGTTGCTCATGGAAAAGGGAGTGCTGCCTTGAGAGATGGTCAGAAGTTTTCTCCCCATATTTTAAGAGCCATTCTGTTATTTCTCAGGATATATCTGTTGAAGCAAAAGGGCTGCACCGGAGGAAGTAATGGGGTTCTGGGTTGTGCTATTTTTGTGTCACAGGGCCCAAAATTATTTATTTATTTATTTGCTTCATTTCTACCCTGCTTTTCTCCACCCCAGAGGCGACTCAAGGTGGCCTACAAATCAGCAAAATCCAATGCCACACAATAAACACATCTCATCAAAACAAACAATCTAAAAATACAAACAATTAAATCACTTATCAAGCAATTAAACAGATTAAAACCATATAAAATGCCAAGTCATAAACTCATGTGCAAAACTTAAACAGTAAAGCATTTTCAAGCCATTTTATTTAAGAATTAAAAGGCAATATTACTTTAACATAACTAAGATGTTATGTTACAAGTGTCAAACATAAGAAAGTTCTTTACCCCACCCCACCCCACCCCAAATCAATGTCCAGTTGGGATAAAGGAGGAGATGCTAATCTTTCAGTTATTTTCAATATTCTATCAAAGATAGAGGCTTGGAATCTCCAGAAGAGTAAATGTTTTCATAAACTTAGGCTGGATCTATACTGCCCTATATCCTAGGATCTGATTCCAGATTATCTGCTTTGAACTGGATTATATGAGTCCCCATTGTCCCAATCCGGCACCCTACAGCAGTGTACCAAGGGGTAGCTAGGAATTTTCCCTCCCTTTAACAGGGTTTTTTTTCACATACCATACACTGTTGAGGTTAATGGGTAATTAGGTGGAGCCATTAAATAGGCTGTCATGCAGAATATGGGGACACAATGTACATCTCGGTGTGCACTGAAGGCACCCCTTTTGGTGAAGGCCAGGAACAGGAATCCCCACTGGCGAGTTCGCTCAACCAATGTGGGAGCGAACAGAAATGGCCTTGGAGCTGCAGGGAAATAATGATCCCTAAAGGAGCAAAGGTGACCTCTATACCATGTCTTGTTGCATAAAAGTTTATTTTTCCGCCATGTTGTTGTTGTTC
Organism: Anolis sagrei; assembly: GCF_037176765.1. Taxonomy (NCBI): domain Eukaryota; kingdom Metazoa; phylum Chordata; class Lepidosauria; order Squamata; family Anolidae; genus Anolis; species Anolis sagrei. The sequence goes on along the minus strand of NC_090021.1, from coordinate 208,906,282 downwards.
TTCTCTTTGGAGGGCAGCCATGCAAATTTCTAAGGCCTCTTGGAATCTCAAACAATCTATTAACCTTTGAGGGTGGAGCATTTTAATAGGTCCTCCACCCCTGCAGGGATAGATTATAGCTGTAATATTTTGCCCTTACCTCCTGGGATATAGAACAGTGTAGAAGGGGCCTAAGCTAAGCAAAGAGCTCTATATCGTAGGTCTCTCTGCAACTCCCAATTCTACCAATACCATGCTGATACGTACATTCGCTGTAAAAATATTAAGTGAGATTGCGTACATATATGATTAGCAATTTAAACTTTTGTTAAATTTGGCTTAGGATCTCTTGGTAAATTCTTATCATTCGTATAAAGTAACAAAGAGGATTCTGAAACTCCCATTGATAGGGCAAACTAGGAAGGCAAATTAATCCTGAATCCCTGTATGGGCTATTTTTATTTATGTAAAGCATATTTTCCACACCTTGCTGTTAAAGGGAAGCTATCATGAGGGAGGAGGGAGGAATAAAACTGTTAACCTATCATTTGTAGAAGTTTCATATTTATCATGCTCTGCATATTACAAAAACCCTAAGCACAAAAGACACCTAGATAAGAATCTGTGTGAAAACCAATGAAATGGTTATATGTCGCAATCATAAACCCATGTTAGTCCTTGAAAATAAAGAGCCAATAGGCATGCAGGAAAGATATTTCATTATAGTTGTGTGTGTACAAACCTAAAGTGAAAGAGACCTGAACAGTTAACTTTAAAATAAGAAATCTTCATTGGAGTTTCACATGGTTATTGTTGGATTGTTGTAGGATTTTCGGGCTATATGGCCATGTTCTAGAGGCATTTCTCCTGACGTTTCGCCTGCATCTATGGCAAGCATCCTCAGAAGTAGTGAGGTCTGTTGGATCTAGGAAAAAGGGGTTTATATATCTGTGGAATGACTAGGGTGAGACAAAGGACTCTTGTCTGCTGGAGCTAGGTGTGGATGTTTCAACTGACCACCTTGATTAGCATCTTTTAGCCTAATATGTTTCCTTTGGCTTAAGTTTTTATGGATTTTACCAGCCTACTTCCAGAGGATGCATCCACAAGATCAAGGGAGGGAATCATGCAATCGTCCAGAATGTGCTGAACAATTGTTTCCAGCATTCCCCATCAACTGGCTGCCCAACTTTGGATGCTGTGAATTGGAGGGCAGAATCATTCTTACTTCTGCATTGGAGATTTGAGCTAGTGGAGGATAAGAAAATGTCTATACAGGGTCTAGTGTCATATCAAGGAATCTTTGGTAGTTCAATACAGTCAGGGGTAAGGAAGATTTAGTCACTTGGATGTTTTAGGCTACAACTTTCCCAAGTCATTGCCATTAGCCTTCCTTGCTAGGATGTCTGGAAGGTGCAGTCTCAAACATCTGATAGTCCAAAGATTCTCCATCTTGGCCAACTATGCTGCTTCAGATACATTTTTCCTAGAACTAATAAAAATGCTGGGGATAGATACAATGTGATGTGTTTCCTCTCGAAAAAGAGCAAACTCAGATGTTCCTGAGCTACAATCCCCAAAGCTCTGTAGGTTACAAAAGCAAGGACATGTGGGAGTTGAAGTCACCCCCTTCCCCCCAAATTCTGGAAAGGCACAGAGTCTATTACTTGGCTTTCCCTTTCTGCCTAAGCTTTATGGCTCACCATGCATCCTCAGATGGAAGCAGACTTCTGCGAGCAAAATTTTCCTTGGAAATAAGTTGGACCTTACCTTGCTTCACGAATCACACATTTAGATATGCATCTTTATGAGCTGCCCTTCCATATTATGGGGCTGTTAATCCCACATATCAACATGCAGTCAGGGGCTGGACTGAGCTTTTGTTGTCTTCTAAAATCCTAGGACTCTTCTAATCAAAGCTGTAGCTATAGTATTGGCTCTTATGACCACCTAGAGAACCTTTGCAGCTACATTAAATGCATTTTTCACTAAGTAGATTAATATGTTATAAGTCCCTTGCTGCAATAAACAAATGGTTAGAACATTAAACTGAACTAATTTAATGATATTGTAAATATAACAGACTCTTAACTCATAGTATAAAAGTTGGTATAGACTTTCAGCAAAGCAGTGTTTGAAAGAAAGCCTTTATATTTCTAGCTCAAGAATACTTAGATCTATTTTGTAAGTACAAAGTAAATGATGTTTTATGGAAAATAACTTCCACAATATTTTTCCCCCTGGTCCATCATTAGTAACAGACCAATGAATTAGAATATCATTATTATTTGTGAGCCTACTAAGCAGGGACGCTGGGTGTTATGCCTTCAAAACTGGTCAAAACATAGTTAGATAAACAATGGTTTTGGTAGAATGGACACACTGAGATCCTAAAATATTTAACAATACTTTTCTGTATATGTGTATGACAATCTAACAATAAAATACATGCATGTAAAATTCTCAGCTGAAATGGGACACACTTGTTTCCTAATTTTTCCACACACATAATTTATTGGAAGAAGTTATCAAAACACAAATGAAGAAAAAACCAAAAACATATTTCACCATTTCATCTGAAACTGAAGTGTGTGCATCATACTGAAGTACAAGTATTATTTGAAACAATGATTGTGGATCAATTCAGGTACTTTGGTGACAACAACCAATTCACAAAAGTCTTTGCATACATAGATGACTTTATTGCCTATTCCTTCAGTATTACAATTAATTTCTTCAAGCTGTATCCTGGAAATTGACTCATTCACTAGGTTGCACAGACACAGGCATCAGCTTGACAGAGGAATATTAAACAATAAGGTAGATATTTGGATCCAGATTTTAGGGCTTTATCATGTAGGATCGTGGAGGGATTACTTGGAATCACAGAGGAAGGCAAAAGTTGTAAAGTCCTGTTTTACCATTCAGTCTTTCTCCTCATTTGAAAAATCTGGGGCTTCAGGACATGGATGTTTCATATTTTTGTTGTTGCCATTGATTTCTCCATCATCTAAACTTTAATGAAATACCAAGATTCTATGTTCTTATTCTGAATGAGACTTCACACTTTGTCAACACATCATCATTCAGTCGACATAAGATGGGTTGTCACACATACTTCCAAATGGATACAACTGGGTGCTTGACACTGAAGCAAAGATACAGTGGAAAAAGGAAGGAGAGAAAGATGTGTAGACAGCAGCAACTGATGGCAAACACTGTGATTTGGGGACTATTGACTACCAGCTATTTGCTTTTCCTGTTTCTTTTGCATGTATGGAACTTATTTTAATAACAAATTGGGAACACAATCTTAGAGACCTACGTGTAAGCCCCATTAAACTGAGAGACATTTCTGGATAAAGCTGTAAAACAGGGATGGACAACTGTAACCTTCTAGTTGTTTTGTGAATGTAAGATCCATCAGACTTCTTTAGTAAAAATCCATAATGCAACATGCTGGCAGTTGGGGTCCAAGACTTGGAGTGCCACAGTTGTCTTTCCTGGCTTATAGAAGTGCACTCTAAAATTCTCATCTCCAAATATTTGTTCCTAGCTTTTCAATACATTTATATTCATGTGCCATTTAATTGCTATTGCCCATTTTGGAAGTTGAAAACATTAATTACAACATTAGCTGTTGTTATATCTGCAAATGTAGAGAATTTAAAGAAACAACAAAACAATACCTGGAACATCCGTGAAGGTCTCGCCAAGGACAGACACATGAAAATGTAATTTCATCTCTTTCATTTTCAGCAGCACTTGAAAAAAACTTTCTGGATCTTTATCATGTTCCCTTGAAATAAAATAAAGTGTACCTTGACTTTTGGACTATTTATTCATAGAGAACATCACATTTATCACAATATTATGCTTCATCAGAACAATGTTACATTATATTCCAATTCTATTACAGAATGTCAGACTTCAAGACGCTCTTGAGCTGCAATTTTTATCTCTCTTACTTAAACGTTAACCTTCTCTGAAAACAGTAATACAAATTTCCAGGTAGAGGAGTTTGTTGGCACTTTTCCACTCACATGTTGCAAGAGATAACACTCTTTAGATATCCTTGTCTTCTGAAAACAAAAGTTACACTTTCCTTCCAGTATAACAGAATGGGAAATGTGCAGCCTCCCAGAAGTTGCTAAAATGCAAATCCTGGCAGTACTTCTCATACACTATGCTGGCTAAGGCTGCTAGGAACTACAGTTCAACAACATATGGGGGGCCACACGATTTCAAACCTTTAGCTACTGTAAAATCTCAAAAATCCAGTATTTATTCATTTAAATTTCCACCAGCTCTTTCAAAATATCCAATTTTATATCTCATAATATCAGGATGGGCACAGGTCTCCTTACCGTGGCTCTAAAGCAATACATACATTTGAATCATCATTATCATTAGTTGAAAATAGGATCTCATTTAAGACCTGGTTCTGCATTGGGTATGATATCAAAGGGATCAATCAATCTGGTTTGGGGCACTATATTTTATGAAGGAAGTTGACAAAGCAGATGTGACTGACACACACAAAAAGAAGGCAAACAGAACATACCCAGACTTCAATTATTTTCCAAGAATAGGAGGATGAAACAAGAATAAATGTCACTCCACAACAGTAAACAACCATGATTAGAAGTAACTGGTTACACATAACTAATTAATAATAATAATAATAAATAATAATAATAATAATAATAATAATAATAATATACTTAATTTATATCCCACCACCATCTCTCTGAGGGGATTCGGGGCTGTTTATAAGGCACCCCAGGGTGCACATATAACATACAACAGGTAAATAACTATCTACATTTGATTATTATAATTAGTAATAATTATAATTCAGTGAGGGGTAAGTATACTTTTCTAGTCAAACTGTATATATTAAATAATTCTGAAGGGGTGGTGAAAGTAAAGCCCAAAAGTTACACGAAGTCCACAGGTTGTTTTCATGGTTCCCGGCACCCAAATTTCCCAGAACACCTCTTCTGGCAAAAAAGAGAGAATTGTCTGTGCTGCGAATAGGTTTCAACCCCTCCACTGCTTAAAATACCCCTCTTTTCTCCAAAAGCAGAAACAGATATATAGCCATTTCCTGGTTTATTTTGTTTCTCTGGCTTTTTGGGCAGTGTGAGTCCTAAAGACAGAAAATTGGGCCCTGGACCCCCACCACATTTGCCTAAGTATATCTGCTTGGAGGTTGAGATTTGCACTATCATTCAGACTCCAGCAGGAATATCAACCTCTTTTCTATCAATTGTTTAGAAGACAAGTCTATATCAAGCACACTATGTAAACAGTTGAGAAAGTCATAGCCCAATACTCACCACATTCAGTTGAAAGTAAACCTCATGCATTTGAGGGATTAACTCTTAAGTAAGTACACAGAGGATTGCTGCCTTTTGGTGATCACAGGGAAGAAACATTCACCCCCACCCTCCTCTTCCCACTAAATGAAGCATCTTAGGATGCATCATGATACAAAATAATTTTATACATAACTGGCACGTGTGCAAATCTCTAAAGGTATTGTGCATGTTGAAAGGGTTATAAATAAGCTGAGCTAAAAGCAATATTAAAAAGGTCAATCTTAATCTTCTTAAAACATTTAACAAAGGAGCTTTCTAATATTTCACTGGTACAGAAAACTCAAAATGGGTGAGGGGGTGGGAGGAAAGGTTTAATGCTGCTTTTCAAATATGTAGTGCTGAATCAATGCACTTTCTCTACAAATTCAGCAGGAAAACCTCGTTTTCAGGTCTTGTTCCTCAGTTGGTAGGATAGGGCATCCCATGAACAATAGTTCCTCAAAATTGGTGTTGAAATGTCTGATTTTTTCACTCATCATAGAGTTGGTTGATTTCTGACGGTCACGACAGAATAAAAAGTATGAAAGAGACAGTCCTGCTACTGCCTCTGAAGTCAAATGTCAACTATTGGTTATATTTTCTGTTTTCTATGAGAATCTTGGTAAAATAACTGTAGTGAGTACTAAGTAGTTGACATGGCCAAATATTAAGTATGTCTTAGTAGTAGGTATGGAGCAGGCTGACATTTGGCAGCTGATCTACACAGATTAAAACTCTAGTAAGATTCATTCATAGATTTATACAGAGATACTGTATTCTTGAGCTATGGATGTGTACATGCATATGAATAGATAGATCTCTGTGAAAAACTAGAATGGACAGGAAAACAATATTAGTATGATCTCTCTAAAATGCTAGCTTTGGTAACAAAAATAGGTTAAGAGTCACATGGATTATTATGGTAAAGCTCCAGGATTGTTCAATTCATATTTCTGAACATAGGAAAAATTCTGAGACATGCACCTGGAAGAGAGAAGTGATATTCAATAGGAAAGGCGAAATTGGCAAGCTCTCAGTCATGATGGATGAATGGATGGCTACTCGTAATTTTGGAGGTGCACTACTTCCAGAATCAGAGGCACTGTGCCTCTGAATACCAGCTGTTGGGCATAACACCAGGAGAGGGCTATTGCCCTCATTTAATCTATGTCCCACTTGTGGGTTTCCCACAGGTATCTGATTGGCCACTGTTGGAAACAGCATGCTAATTCATTCAGTGTTGTTGGCAAGGCAGGTGGTAGTAACTGGCACAGGTGTAAAAATCAACGTACACGATCACTTTGTTTGTGAGATAATTATAAAAGGAAGCTACCACAGACTGCCTTCTCAGATGGTGTGAATGTTCCAACACATGCCAAATTCTTCATATCCTGGAAAATCTTGAACTGGGGTTAAGCCAGGAAGTGTAACTTCTTATTTATAGAGGCACATATGATAACACTCATCATTACCAAAAATTATTCTGCAAAAGGTATCTTACTTCTAGTGGCTTGTTTAAATCACAGGTAATTATGGTCCTCCAGATGTTCCTGGACTGCACTTCCCATCATTCCTCACTTCAGCTGGCTAGGGCTAAATGGCGCGACAATCCAACAACACTTGGAGAGTCATGGGTGTCAAATCCCTGAGATAAATCATTGATCTAACCATCACAGAAGGTGTCAAAGAGGAATACAAGTGAGAATCAAACCCAGTTGTAAAAGCCTAGGGCCTTCAAATGCCATCAGAGGAAAAGCAACCTAATGCCTAATGGATAATAAAACGAGTGCCTTTGAAAAACTACTATGAAGAGATCTTTATTGATGCTTCTGATTAGTGGCCACAGGAAAAGTAAAAAAGCACAAATAGGTAAAAGAGAAAAAAATCAAGATTATGGACTTGCCAAGACAGGTGAGTAAGACATTTGAGTGCTTTAAAAAAGCAAGTCTACAACATCAGGATGCTATTGTCAAACAGGGAGAGACACAACAGTCACTAAAGGATCGTGTCCTTCTAGATGTTCATAGAATCATAGAGTTGGAGGCTATTGCAAGGGTGATGCAGTCCAACACACTGCCATATACCATCAAACACTCCCAACAAATGGCCATTTTTATATTCTGTTTGAAACCTCTAGAGAAGGTGACTCTCACTCTGGGGGAGAATATTTCAGTGTTAAACTGCTCTTACCATAAGGATGTTTTTCCTAAGTTTAGGTGGGATATATTTTCCTGCAGTTTGAATCCATTGCTCCATATCTCAAGGGCAGCAGAAAACAAGCTCACTGTGTCCTCAATATGGCATACTTTCAAATATTTAAACATGGCTATGTAACAGTGCTCCATGCAGTTATGCCGGCCACATGACCTTGCAGGTGTCTACGGACAACGCCAGCTCTTCGGCTTAGAAATGGAGATGAGCACCACACCCCAGAGTCAGACACGACTGGATTTCATGTCAGGGAAAAACCTTTACCTTTACCTATGTGCCTCTTAACCTACCCAGCTCTCTAAATCACTCCTATTAGGACTTGGCTTCCAACATTTACCATGTCGTTGGACTGTAACATTTGTCAACCCTTGATAGCACAGCTGTTGGTTAGAGATAATGGGAGATGCAGTCTAAAAACATCTGGAAGGCCACGCCTGGCTCCTGGCTTTAAAGGCTATAAACAATGATGGTTTAACGCCAGAAGGCTGAGAAAAATGTGTACATGTGTGTGACAAAATCAGACAAATATCATAACCTTCAAACTGTCCTAATTCTGTTGGAACAGCAATGTTTTTCAGTGCCCGAGGAACCTACTTCCCACTGTCCAATAAATTCATTTTTTTACAGTGTTCTTTTTATGGCCATCCAATCCATGCCACACATGCATCATTCACAAAATAAAAATGAAGTCCTTGGTGTTGAATAAAGATCTGTATATCTTTATAGGAATAGTGTGATACGAAAAACAGCAACTGTTGATCATATAAAACTCTTCACATGACCTATTCATTCCCCTTCCAAATTTTAAAAGTAAGTATTAAATGCTAAATACATTGCTTAATTGTTGCTGTTGTTAGTTTGCATCCCTATTTCTCCAGTCTCTTCTTTACATTGAGGGGTCCGAGATGTAGAAAGGGACTGTATGGGATTTTAGCAGGGCAAAACCTACATTTCTTGATCTCTACATAAGAAACAGAATACTATCTATGTCACAGTTCAGCTTGTGTAGTGATCCACTTATAGCATTTCTCTTGGTGAAGGTAAGGATCACACTCTCATTCTTTGCTCTTAAAATCTCTACTACCTTCTGCTGCTATTATTAATCTTAAATCTTCTATTTCACCCCATCCCAGTCTGGTGTCTTTTATCAGTTAAAAAAATTAAAAAATAACAAATATAAAAGTTAAAAAGGTGATTAAACTAACTAACTAAATTAAAATTAATTAAAGATATAAACAATAAAAACTACAGGCACCAGATCCTGTCTGATCTTGGAAGCTAACCACAGTCAGTCCTGGTTAGTCCTGGGATGAGAAACTGCCAATGAATATCAGGTACTGAAGGCTATATGTGAGAGGAAGGAACTGAAAAAAGAGATTTGAGTATTCATTTTTTGAGAAAACCCTATGGAATTCATGGAGTCATCAAAGGTCAACAGGCTACTTGAAGACACACATCCTATTACGTCTATAGCTTCTCAAAGCACTACGTTTTTGAATAAATTTATCTATGAATGTATCAATAAGTAATTAAAATACAAATAATTTTTAATAATAATATTACCAAACCAGAACAAAACTAGTATTGTGGTGATCATGAGACACAGGAAGAGATAGGGAGAGACAAGGGGATTGTTTCACCCTTGTCTCCATATACTTCTTCAACAGTGCTAGTGGCTCAAAGAGGAAGCTTCAATCAGCACAGATGGAATTGTGCTCAACCACTGTCAGAGAACATGGATAACTGTGTGTGTGTGTGGGGGGGGGGGGGGGGGAGCAGCCTCCCATTTTCAGGGCTGGGTTGAACAGCTCCAAGCACGATGGTAGCCTAAACACTGACTTCCTTTGCTGAAAGGCCTCGGGGTCTCCTCTGACCATTATTCAAACAGGATTAGTCATACTAAGTGTGTTCCCTCACAGGACTACAATACAGTCAAAAGTTAATTTGAGTTGGTACTTCATATTACTGAAATGTTGGCCTTCCAGCAGCAGTGACACAAATTCTACTGATTTTCATGCTGCACATAAATGTGGTGCCTTTCTTAAATGAAATTACTTTGGTACAGTGCAGTTCCAACTAATTTTTTCCAAGTAAAACCATGCCTTTATTACAAATGTATTAGACAAGTTTTTTCCCCCCAAGCTGGTACATTCCAAGATTTCTGCCCCTTATCAGCACATTACTTACTATACCACAGTTAGTTCTCTTAAATTACACAAGGCTTCCCCAAGTTTTGTTGGACTGCAGTTCCCATCAGGGGAGCTGAAATCCAAAACACCTGGAAGAAGGTACCAGATTGGGAAAGACTGGTTTGCATCAAATGGAATTGGCTAGGAGAAAACTTCTTGTTTTGCTCCATTCAGTAAACATTTCAGTATTTTAGGAAAATTTCTCCCCATGAATATTCCTGACTTTAGCAACATTTGCACTATCAAAATCTTCACTGAAAATCAGAACCAGATCTTCTGCAGTGATTCCACAAAGTAAATACAAATTAAGGAGAGGAGACAGCAAAAAGTAGCATGAAACCAATTTTGGAAACATTTTCATCCTTTCATCTTTGTTACAGTGCCTTATACATAGTTTTAGTAATACTTTGCCCTATGGATTTAAAAGGGGCTAGTTGAGGGTACAGCATTTTTCTAACTTTACAAAAAGAGGACTATTTTTTTTATTCTGCACTGGGCCCAGGTACATTTTTTAAGTTATATGTCTCTGAATGTCCTTCCATCACAGCCTTTCAAATGATAGTAACTTATCAACGAATGAAGCTGGTTAGGGGAGCCACTTAACAATTTGTTATTGCATACCTTCAAGTGGATCATCACAAAGAAAACTATAAATGGATCAGGGAGCAATCCAACTCTGAAATCACATTAAATTGAGGTCATTGTACTTTGGCCATATCATGAAACAAAATGATTAAGATCAGAACCAAGAGGAAAGCAGGAGGAAACATGAATATTGATTTACAAGTGGAGCCCTCAGTGGTGCAGTGGGTTAAACCGCTGAGCTGCTGAACTTGCTGACCGAAAGGTTGGTGGTTCCAAACCGTGGAGTGGGGTCAGCTCCTGTTGTTAGCCCCAGCTTCTGCTGACCTAGCAGTTCAAAAACATGCAAATGTGAGTAGATCAATAGGTACCCCTTCTGCAGGAAGGTAACGGTGCTCCATGCAGTCATGCTGGCCACATGTCCTTGGAGATATTTACAAACAACGCCAGCTCTTCGGCTTAGAAATGGAGATGAGCACCATCCCCCAGAATCAGATATGACTAGACTTAAGGGAAACCTTTACCTTTTTAGAGTCTATCAAGGAATCAGAGGTCTGGGGTCTGCAGGAAGTGAACAGAGCTATTAGTCACCAGCTCTCTTGGAAGTCTCTCCCTCATTACTGTAGTTGTTGTAGTATGCCTTGAAGTCATTCCAAGCTATGGAGAACCTAAGCCAAAACGAGTAGATTTAATCCAGTGGTGACTTGGCATAAACAGAAAAATATTGATACTCAAGATGGAGGAAATAGGTTACCCTTGTATACCCTCAGAGATGAAAACTGAGAACTGTATGGCCAAGCAAACATCAGACTATGTTAAAGCTGGCCAAAGTTATTCATGAAGAAGGATCCACAAGCTAGGTAAGGTTAAAGTAGATTGCTATTTCTTGGACCTACAAGGACAAGCAAGATTCTGTCCCAGCTCTCCCTACTCCTTGTTATGCCAACAGAGTACATACTCCTCTTGCACACTGAACTCAGTTCCAAAAGACTCACTAAGTCACTGGATACGCTTTGGAAGAAGTGGGAGACTACAGCACGTAAGAAAGAAAGATCAATAAATTTGAAATCCTCAGAATTCCCCAAGATGTAGTGCTGCCTAATAGCATGTAACTGCCACTTGATACAACTGAATGCCTCTTAAAGCAAGCAAGGAGGATAAAATAATAAGGCAGAGTTAAAAGAACAAAATTAAAATGTGATAATTAAAAACAATACAAAAAGCTCATAAGAAAAAGTACAGCAGGGACACCTGTTGCAAAGAGTTTTTCAAGAAAAAGTCATGTTTGAAGGGATTTGTTATTTGTTGTTATGTGACCCTATAATACAGCTTTCTTGACAAGATTTGTTCAGGGTGGGTTTACCATTGCCTTCCTCTGGGAATGAGGGGGTGTAACTTGCTCATGGTAACTCAGTGGGTTTTGTGGCTGAGAAGGGATACGAACCCTAGACTTCCAGAGTCCTAGCCCAACACTCAAATCACAGCACCATGCAGCCTTGCTTTAACAAGAATCACCTTATTTATCCATGCATTGTCTATCCCTTGTGTGTTCTCTAGAAAGCCCAACATAACCTCATTTATCATTTAATTGATCCTAGGTAAAGGTAAAGGTTTCCCCTTGACATTAGGTCTAGTCATGTTTGACTTTGGGATGTGGTGCTCATCTTCATTTCTAAGGTGAAGAGCCAGCATTATCCATAGATGTCTCCAACGTCATGTGGCCGGCATGACTGCATGGAGCACTGTTATCTTCCCATTGAAGTGGGACCTATTGATCTACTCACATTTGCATGTTTTTGAACTGCTAATTGGGCAGAAGCTGGGGCTAACAGTGGGAGCTCACCCCGCTCCCCAGACCCGAACCACGAACCTTTCAGTCAGCAAGTTCAGCAGCTCAGCAGTTTAATCTACTGCGCCACCAGGGGCTCTAGACACTCATTAAAACAAAAAACATACTAAGGCTATCCAGAATGTGAAAAAAATTATGCGCATCTCCTATACTTCCACCCAGCCTTCCCTCTCTGATCCCCCAAGTTACATAACTTTTGCATTATAGCCAACTTCCATTCCTTGGAGAGATGGGCAACTGGTTGGATAATATAGAAAAGGTATACATACATTCTATCACTCATACTGTTTTCAAAGAGAAAGAGGATTCTGCTAAGGCGTAGTGGGTCCATTTCACTTACGGAAGCTCTATCTATATAGGAGAGGCCCCTGTCCTTCATACCTTTCATTCGTGAACAATCAATTGTCATAAGTGTCGCTGAGAGAGGCAGATCTGCATCCTAAGACTTTTGGTCTTGTGAAAATATTATGGTGTGAAAAGACCGCAAGTTTTTCAGAAGATAATAGTGACGTATAAATAATATGAGAACATAATGCCTTTTGAGCTTCTTAAAATTCTTAGCTATCAGAATAGAAAATGATGAAAAAACAGTAAATAAAAGGAGAGCGTTGCTAAACCATTTGCGACTTATAAAAGTTAAAAATGCCTGCTCAGTGATCTTAATAAAACTTGTGGCAAATGTATCTAATACTTCCAGAAAGCGTAAGCCAAAGAACAAAAAATGCATTGTGTTGCTAAACCTGCCCGATCGCTTTCTGTAAACAAGATATTAACCATCACCAACATGAATTTAGGTCTTCAAAATTTTACACTTTTTTTGAAGGTCAGATAGCTATGCAACCGCTTAATAGGGAGAATCAAAGTGGTACCTCTGAATATCTCCAAGCTCTGATGGGCTTATGTTCTGCTCCTTAGGTGAGGTATTAGCAAAGCTTATTTATTTTCATTTCCAAGGCTTTTATTTGCCCGTTCCCTTGTGGTAAAGCTGATTTCCATGATGATTCCCTTCTTAATTTTAATACCCCTTTTTACTCATCATATAGACATAAGAATTTCTCCTAAAATAATGAAACCCTTCCAAAAGAAGCGAAGACGACCAAGAGGAAACGGAGAGAGAGGGGAAGTCAGCAAAGCTTACTTTTCAATTAATTGATCCTCTGTCATATGCGCACATGAAATATTTTTATATGCAGGGAAAATAAGGTTAATTAACATAAAAACCCTTCACTCGTCGAGGTGTTGAATTTTGTATTTTATCCATGCTGCTCTAAGCGCCTTGATTTCCCAGTAATGACCTAGTTCTCCTAATGAGTAACATTAACCCCTGGCTGTAGCTGTCCAGGACTTAATTGTCAACTGGAGCTGAAATAGGAGAGTTTGCCGATCAGCAGGTATGTGGTATATTAACTCATGTCATTTCAGACCCTAATAAATAAATCTGTTGCTAAGGCAACAGGAACATCAGCTGTATCACTTCTTTTGCGCTTTATAAAGGAAACTGCCTTTCACACCAAGCTCTTAAAAAGGAAATTAACTATATGTAACCATAATTAGAAGAAACATCATTTCTCATCTTGGAAACATATCTGCATTAATGAGAAAAGACATTGAAAGAGGGCGTAAAAATTCCCTGTTTTCTACCGTCATCACGGCAACTGAAATGATTTCTCTCCTCACGTGCAGGAATGCAAGTTGAGGTGCGCCCATATAAAAGGAACGTGAAATGGTGTGGTACTTAGGATGCGTGATGCACCAGGAAGTAAGCCCCGCTCAACTCAAGGAGACTTACTTTCCAAGTAAATCTGCGCAAGGTTCAACGTCTATGCTGCTGAGAGATAAGCACCAAATACTGTTGAGCTGATGCTAAATGAGCACAATATTGAAAGGGCACAAAGGGGCATGAAAAACAAGCACAACATAAGAGGAATGTCATAAATCATAGTGGGCAAAATGTGACCTGCCAAATATTGCTGGAATTCAAGTCCTAACAGCCTTAATATGCAAAGTCAGTGGTGAAGCATGCTGGGAACTGCAGTCTGGAGGGGCTCATTTTGCTCACCCCTTTCTTATGCAATTAGATCAGAATGATTAGATTTACTTTTCATCTTGTAGTATAATAATAGTTATTATTGTGCTTTGTGCCTTCAGAAGGACTACAACGTGATTCTACCAAATCTGTTTTATGTAGTATATATTTGAAGGGTTATGCAGGTTATGTTTGAGTTGTGTTTTCAGCTGTTTTCTAGAGACGCCGCAGTGATGCATTTAAACAGACTAGTCACCTTTGAAGGATCAGTAATGAAGTCACCTTGTGGTAGAATTATTGCATCAAAATGTTGCCACCTCCCTTAAGGGGACTATATGATTTCAGAAGATAGGTGAGATAATTATTATTGTGCTTTGTGCCTTGATGTTTCCTCCAGAATGCAATTCCACCAGTTTTGTAGTATATATTTATAATTAGGGGACAAACTGTACTTCATCTTGGCAAACTTGTAGCCCGAGTTCCATGGATGGCAAGATAACACAGGGTTTGCAACAGGATTATAAAACCACAATCTCCATGTTTCCATAGCACTGTGGTTCTCATCCTGTGGGTCCCAAGATGTTTTGGCCTTCAACTCCCAGAAGTCCTAACAGCTGGTAAACTGGCTGGGATTTTTGGGAGTTGTAGGCCAAAACACCTGGGGACCCACAGGTTGAGAACCATTGCCATAGCATCAAACCACAGCAATTAATATGCCATCAAACTGCATTAATTCAACAGAGTAGATGCAACCTTGGTCTACTAACTCCTTCCTGGCATGACTGGCCTGAAGCATCGCTCCTCCATTTTGTGTTCAATTGAATGGCCTTGGTTGTACTACAATACAGGTAATGGGGTAGAATCCCCCTGCAATCCTGAGCCATAATGGCACTTTAGAGATGCAGGACAGGTTGTGTATCATACTCAGCACTGTCTCGTAAGAAAGGAAAGAAGAACCTTGAGGAACAGATTGGAATTGTCCTTTCTGCAGAACAGTATCCAGGGAAGATGCCCTATTCTGCCTATTGGTCTGGTCTTGGCTCCTGATGGGATCTTTAAGTGCATTTCTGATTTTTACATCCCTGTTGAGTAACACAACCTGTAAATGCAGGAGTTGGGTAAACTGGTTGGTGATAGCCAGCTACAGCTTAGGGGATAATGTGAAGGGGAGACTTTGAGGGGAGAAAGGATACAAACTGAGGCTTATCTCTGAGAGAAGGCAGATGGGGAAAGATGGCCTAGAGACAGGAAAAGGATTGAAGAGAGATAGGGGAAAGATGACCTACAGATAGGGAAATGCTGTAATAGAGACAGGACACTCAGCCAGAGGGAAGAACTAAATAGGAATTTGAGGAGCTGTGAAGGATTAAATACTTCAGAGGTTAATATGTTATCTAAATGTGTCTTAATAAATTTCTACTTGTTTATTATTATTTTTTACAACTGTGTCTGTCTGTTCTTATTAAGTCTGATAGAGTTTCCGGTCACGCTTATGGCAAACCCACTAAACCCAAATAACATTACAGCAAACCCAACAATCCCATATTACAGTGAACCCACATGATCATGATTTAAATGGTGGATTTTAATATTGAGATAAATGTTTTTAATGTTTTATGTATGCGTATATAAATTCTTGTCCCGGCATTGAATGTTTGCCGTATATATGCTGTGCTCCGCCCTGAGACTCCTTCGGGGTGAGAAGGGCGGAATATAAATGTCTTAAATAATAATAAATAAATAATCACTGGTTCATATAGGAGTTAATTTCAGGCTACCCAACTACAGTCTGCAAAATTTAATATAAATGGACTACTTTTGATTGGAATACAGAAGAATGGATTAGGCTAATGGATTCAGCTCCTAAAACAGTAGCTACCTAAATCTAAAAATATAGTTTAGCCCTCCACGTTTGTGAGTTTGACTTTTGCAGATTTAATTATTTGTTGATTTGATTAAACTGTTCTCTTGAGGAATCTCTAGGTTCTCCAGTGTGACAGTATGGTCCATTAGTTATTGATCACAGATTCTTGCTGGAAGGTATCAGGATACTTAGATAGACCTGCTTTTCAATAAAAAAAGTATTTTTAATTCACATTTTTTTCCACTCATGGGGGTCTTGTGTCCCGAACCCCAGCAAATGTGGAGAGCTGGCTACATATCTTTATGTCTATATGAAATCATCAACAAAAGATGATGAAGTCTAATATATCATACTGTATTTCACCCAGGAGGTACAAGTGCAACAACATTCTTTATGGTATGATACTGGTTTTTTGAATGAATGATTTAAATCGCAGTCCCCAAGTTCCAAACATCTGATTTACAAATGACTCATAGTTAAGAACAAGGGTAAAGTAACAGGAAGTGAGAGAAATCTTCCCCTCAGAAGGAGAATTCACTCCTGAAAGAGTTTTCATGGGGAAAAGGTGTCTCCACTGAAGCTTTCTCACCAATCCTTGTTTTCACAAAAAGCCAAATTTGTCATAATCCAATTATCACAGGGACAGAAAGTGAGGTGAAATCTTTTGAACAGGGGCACAGACAGCAAACAAACACCACAGGGTGTTAGTCTTTCCCTCTGCTATCCAAAGCTAAAAATTCTATATTTTTGGCTGGAGTTACATTTAAAAAACATACCTACTCTGACTTACATACACATTTAACTTAGGAACAAACCCACAGTCCAGATCTTGTTCGTAACTTGAGGACTGCCTGTACTGACAACGACACTCCGACTCAGTCTTTCGATGCTTCTCATCAGTATACAAAACCACAGCACGATACTGGATGTACCTGATTCTGTACAGTTTGTTGCTGACACAGGAGGAGGTCATGGGTTCAGGGCATTCATTTGTAATGAATAGAGGTTAGCAACAATGTGTGATCTAGGCATGGATATATCACCATAAGCCTTGCTTCATTTTCAGCAGTATTCCTAATTAGATGAAGAAAAAGGAATCTTCACATTTTAAAATTAGAAGCATTTCTTTCATGGATGCAATACTACTAACATATACTCATGCCAAGAAATGGCTGAATTATAACGGTGGTGAGAAAGTATAGCATCCTGAAAGAGTAACAGCACACTTTGACAATATTTTTACACAGCTCCTTCACATCCTCCTTATTACATCAATTACCAAAACCTGGTGTTTGTTTAATGAGATCATTCCAGGGCCTCAGAAGGGAATATTTCAATCTGC
>NC_090021.1:208851377-208886377 GCF_037176765.1 Anolis sagrei | reverse complement strand
CTCAGTTTAGAGAAGATTTTGTGATCAGGTATTTGTGTCAACAGCTTGAAAAGCAGCAGTTTTCTTGTAGACATATTCCATGCTCCCTCCCCCTCTTGCTAAGCCTACATATGTGCATATATTTTGCAAAATCTGGACAGGTATTTTTTTTAAAAAAGTAAGATGCAGAGCATCATAGCATGGTCCTGAATTTTAACACCTAGTCAGTCACATTGGGATAATTAAGATAATTGAAATAACACTGCATATTAAACATAATTAGTGGACCGAAATGCTTTTAATCTAAGTCCTCCCAAGCAATGTGCTTATGATTTCAATGTTCTTGCTACAGCCATCTTCTCCACCCACACTGCCTTTTTGATTCCAAAATAACTTCTGTGAATTTCAGCAGTTCAATATCTAGTTGCTTTACCTATCAGTTAAGAAAACTTACTTTTAAAGGAGAATAATATAACCAAAATAATATTGCTTATGTTTTGCTTAAAGGCAGGTCTAAAATTTCATCAAAAGGTGTAGCATTTAATTTGGTGTTATACTTACCACCTGTGAGGCCAAACAATGTGCAAAGGTTTCTGCTGATAGTCCAATTCTTCTGGGATGCAGCTCAAGGCACAAGTCATAAGTTTTCTATTTTCTTCACAAATATTTGTGCGTTCAGATGTTGGCTTGTTCATGTCCTCTAGTGTTGCTGATGGGTTATGCAACCTCTTTGGTAATAGGGAGCAAAATCCAGACTGTACTTCATCATTGCCAGGCCCACAATCTGAGCTGTCGAGGCTTGTTGAATCTGAAATCCCAGTGTTCTTTTCTTGGAAAGGTAGATCCATAAAATGAGGAGCACTTATATTTTCATTTGCATTGGAACCTGGTGCCTTCTCAACATGGGTCTTTTTGTGTTCTGGCATAAATCTATAATTATAAAAATAAATAAGTGTAAAAGTATCAATAGTAATGTCACTTGGCAATTTGTGATTACTAACTTATTACTTTTTTTAAAGGGGACAAAACCAAAAGCAACTCAAAAGAATCCACATTTGACATTTTATATGTTGAAACTATGAAAGGCACAGAGAAAACGAAGGGACAATAAAAGTAGGGTTCTCGAGCTTTCTTACAAACATCTGATGCTAGAAAATGAGGTTTTTGAATTCTGAACTATAGTCAAAAGGACCGATGCTATATGGAAACCACTTGAATGGTTTCTAGAGATGACTCTATAATTTCAGAGCAATTTACTACCCTAAAGCAAATACACAGACTGCCTAGAGAGGTTCCATGATATCTCCGCCAAATGGCCCGGATGTGGCAACAAGATCACATGAACCGACTGAAGAGAAAACAGGAAGAAGACATTTTTCAGGTATCTGAATATCTGTTTACTGTTATCTGATATTACTGATTTAAGAATGAAATCCTAGAGTGAAACACACATGGCTCCTCATATCACCCCAACTTTTTAGAATGAGAAAATGAGGATTCTTTGCCATTTGTCAGCTGACTTCTCTTTGGAGGCCTGTCTCATCATGTTCTGGTTCCTTAATCTTACAATTTATGGTCATAGTCCAAAGAGACATATTTAGCATCAACACACCATTTAAACACTCTTTAATATTACAGTTTTGGGATACACATCTCTGAACGCATCTCTTCTTATGAGCCTACTAGAACTTTAAGATCATCTGGGGAGGCCCTGCTCTCAGTTCCACCATCTTCACAAGCGCAATTGGTGGGGATGAGAGACAGGGCCTTCTCAATGGTGGCTCCTCAGTTGTAGAACTCCCTCCCCAGAGACAGCAGGCAGGTCCCATCCCTTCTAGTTTTTAGAAAAAAAGCTGAAGACCTGGCTTTGCACACAAGCATTTGAAGAATAAGTTACTATGGGTTTCAATATGGTCTGAATAAGAATTAAGTGCAAGGATTTTAGATGAATTGAGCTGTGCACCTTTTATATATTTTATATTAACTGCTAATTGGTTTTTAACTGAGGGGATATTTGTTATAGTTTTATTGTTGATTTTACTGGCATTGAATTCTTGCCGGAGTTGGAAGCCGCCTTGAGTCCCTTGAGGGGTGAGAAAGGCGGGGTAGAAATGAAGTAAACAAACAAACAAACAAATAAATATTAACCATAGTGGTCTCTGAAAAATACACTTTTGAGATGCTATTAACCAACACCCATCAGCCTGTGATGTCAACACAATTTCTTGTACTGGATTAATGACATTTTTGAATAAAAAGCTAGCTGTGTAATGAATACATTTTGGAATAGTATCTGAAAAGGCCTATTTTCATCTCAAAAAGCCATTGTCAGAAGAATAGGGATTTTTTAAAACTTAATATTTACTTCCAATGTGAATTTGGAGTTATTCCCTCAAGAAGTAGCAAGGAACTCGGTTTTCATAAAACACTTATCAGATCAAACTACTGAAATCAACAACCGCATTATAAAAACATCTTGCCCATTTGTAGCACTAAAGATTCACTGAAATTATAAATGAATCTTTAGGTCAGCTTAATCCACATATTATTCAGTAGAACATGAAAAATCATTCCCAAATCAACACCAGCCATCAAGATCATGATTAAATTCAGTCTCAGTGGATCCTAAAAACAATGTTTGTAGATGGATAAAATTAAGCTGTTAGTGTCCGGGATGGGCGAACTTAAACCCAAAGTTCAAACTAATGCTTTTTTGTCAAATGGTCATACACCACCAGCCTCAAACTTTTTTGACCCAGCTTTGTTAAGGCCTGGTAACCACACAAACTTTGCCCCTGGGTGACTGTGTGAGAAGAGGACCTCTTACTATATTTCTATGGCTCCAACCTTACCCTAGCGAGACATTACTATGAATTCTTGCTAAAGACCTTGGCTTCTTTTTACATTTTACTCTGATACGAGTCCCTGCTCCAAAGCCCTGAAATTGTCTACATCAGCAGCTTTTTCTGATTTTACCTAGTGCTCTTGCCCTTCCACATCTCTCAGGCAAGTACTGCCTTGTTGACAGCTTTCTTCCACTACCTTTCTTAAGTATCCTCTTCTATCATCTCTTAATTTTCATCTGCTTTCCATGATGCATTTTTAAACTATGTGGAAATTGCATCCCCAAAACATCTTGATTCCATTCCCTGGGCACTGATCATTACAGCTGGTTCTGGTGACCCAAAGGTCTTTCTGAGCAAGTTATACAATTACTCCTCATGAGAACAGGCTATGGGTGATAATGAGGGATTTCTGGTAGTGCAGTTGGTTATTCAACTGATTTTCATGCCTTCCTTTCTAATTCCCAGTTGTTACAAGCTAAGAGAGTGAGCCTTTTAAAATTTTGCATGGCCTCTTGTTTTGTGATTGGCATTCTACAAATAATAAGTGATGGCGATCATCATCACTGCCAGCTACCCTATGGGTCACCATCTGTAAGCAGTGTACTAAAGGGCACTGGTCATTATGCATCTGCATAAGTAATTTTGGGGGGAAGCTCTAAATTCTTTACTTTTCTACAGCTCAATTCTACTAGTGGTAATATAGAGGAGGGGCAGGATGTTTCGACACGCAGTTTGTCAATTCCACACAGAAGGCTGACCTAAAGAGAGCCTAGAAGCCAAGGGTGTAGCAAGACAATATTCACTGGGAGATGGAGACAACTGCTAACGACAGGCAGAGGAGTTTATGTATCAATTCCTATAAAACTTTTCTGTGCAAAAAAGTTTTTATAGGTAGTATTTAAAAAAAACACAATTAATGTGTTTTAATTAGAAAGTCTGCAGCAATGCTTCCAAGTAAGCAAATCAATTTAAAATACAATATTTTTCGCATGCAAAACAGTTGTATAAACTAAATGACAGTGTCTAGCAAGTAAAAGCAGACTGTGCAAGTCTCTATTATAATGATTCAAACCATTAATCAAGTCTAATGAGCTGTGATTTCCCTGCAAACTTGCGGAGAAGCTGCCCACATGAAATTTCTTCAAACTTTCAATGGCCAAGATTATTAAATTTGCTTTCTTCTGATAAATGCCTAGATGGTGTTCGTGTGTGAGCTAAAATTGAGGATAAACACACAGCTGCAGATGTTCCTTAGGTGAGATCCGTAGCACACAACCTACATACAGGGAAAAGCTTCCTTTTAATACATTTGTAAAGTGTTAGTTTTAGGATTTTGACAGAGTATGCCTTTCCTTTGGATGTTTAATCTGTATTTCTAAATGCTTGAAATGCTGGAAATTTGGGGACTGAAGGAAAATTTCATTGGGGAAGCAAAATTCGTACTTGTGGGGCAATACCCTCATTTTGCCCGTCCCTCATTGCTACATCCCTGCCTGGGATTCTAAGAGAGGAAGCAAGTTCAAAAAGGAACAATATGCCTTCCAATGTTGTTTCTGCACAATTCGCAAGGGTTCTATTGTGTAGGGGCTACAGCGCAGAAGTCTCATCACCTGATGAAGGGGAACCACTCCTACTGCTATTAGGTCTCTATTATTTGTTTCATCATGGACAGCTGTGGTGAGCTGTGAAGAAATCCTCAAAGATTATGCAACATTGCCTTATTTGAAGGGAGTCTGCAGGTCTATCCAACTCAGAATAACCCAAAGCAGCTGCTTTCCAGAACTACAAGCAGAAGTCTTTCACAACCAAGCCTGCTTTTCAACCCAGGACATTCCTCATTGTAAGCATGTGCCCTATTGTGAAGCAATGGCCTCTCCTCAAAGAGAAAATCACAATGAAAACTTTTTGGTGGAGATAACAGAAAGCAGATCATGGACTACTACTGTCTTCTCCACTTTGCAGTGACCCTTCAAGAGGTCAGAGCCTTTCTCAGATGTTCCATCTTTGATCCTCTGAAGTAGGCACTCTGGGAATTTATCCAGGACTCATGTATTCAAAGCATGTGCCATTCACTAAACTACTGTTCCTCTCAAGGAAGCCCCAAGGATAGGTATATGCACTGATAGTACTTGTGACTAATTTCAGTCCCATTGCTAGTGGAAGTTGGTCCATGACCAATTTTTGTTCAAATATGAATATTAATATTGTTAATACAGTTAGTCCTCCTTATCCATGGACACTATATTCATGGATTCAGCAGCTGTAAAATACAACCCACCCCCACCCCCCAAAAAAGCTAAAAAGCAAAGCTTGATTTTACCATTTTATAGAAAGGACACAATTTCCCCATGCTATTGCATTAAATGGGACGAACATCCATGGATTTTGGTATCCACAAAAAGTTCTAGAACCAAACCCCAGTGGATACCAAGAGCCCACTGTATTTTACTAACCTTAAACTGTAATATTCTGACTAGTTTTGCAGCCTGAAATAAAGGGAAAGAACTACATACAGTAAGAATAAACACATACATTGACTAAACTCTCGTCATTATGTTTGTGTGTTCTTCTGCTTCCACTGCAAGAATTCTAGTTGTAGTGCCCAGTTATGCAGCATCTCTCTACAAGCTATTTCCCAGGTTTTAGTCCTCATAAATCCATTGTGCAGTTGTGAAATTTTCAGTTATTAAATAAAATGTCACCAGTGTCTCAAAGAGAACAGCTAGAAAATATATTTCTATATGTGGAAAGATCATGAGCAATCAGAGGTTTGCCATCTACTTGCGTTACCCACATGATATTAATCACCCTGACAGTTTTTAAAAGAAGATATTTTGAAGTGCTATTTCACTGAATTATTTTTTTAAAGATTTATTTAATGATATATCAAGGACTAGGGATTAGCCACATTAACCTGGTATTGTTTTCACACCAAGTAGTTCTGTATATCTTATCAGCAGTAGTGAAGATAAGAGAAAACATGTACAGTGAGAGTAATAAAAACATGAAAGCAATATTCATAACAAATAATGTTCAGTGTTTGAATTATAAAGTATTTAGGTTCCAAGATGGTTCAGATGGTTGAGCTTTCATTATGCATCATTACGCCCTACACACGCAACACCTTTTATAATCCCTAGAAGACAAAACAGTCTACCGCAAATCATACACAGTATAACCTCCATTGTTGACATGACAGGAATGATGTAATAGGAAAGCTATTTGCTGACTGCTACACAAACGGTTTTCACAGTGCTTTAATACATAGCTAAGAATTAAGTACCAAAATGGACTGGACCTTTTTCAGTAAAGTTATTTCATTGAATGTGCATGTATAAATGATAATAAAACAACTTCTGAAACTTTGAAGAAATGCAAACACTGCTTATAGGAGCCTTCTTTACACCATCACTGTTTATGAACTATATGCCTAGTAGTGGCATAAAAGGCACTGATTTGATTTGTATGAAGGCTACAACTGAGGGCCCATTTACACTGACCACCTAATGAGGCTCCAAATTGACTTGAAGCTGTGGTCACCATAAAATGCATGCCACCAGTGTATGCTGCAAAATGGATAAAAAGCTATACAGTGCATTAAAGAAAATTACAGGAATGTCTGAGTAAAGCTCTCCAATGTGCTGCAGCAGATCGCAACATATCCCAGATCTGCAGAATGCGGAGTGCATTCCAGACAGGAACGCTTTGGAGAATTCAGGACAAGGGGGTTGCTGGAAAATGCCCCAAGAGCATGGCTGTCTAGTAGGGTTTTTTTTCTCTCTCCACCTCCTATGCCTCAATAAATGAATAGTAATAATAATAATAATAATAATAATAATAATAATAATAATAATAATTTGTATACCACCCTATCTCCCCGAAGGGACTCAGGGTGGGTTCCAACATATAAAGCAAACATTGCCAAAAAGAAAAACATACAGATAAATTACATCAACACAGAGACATTAGATAATATAAACCAACCTAATTTAACTTAATAAAAAAAATAACAAAAAAATAAGAGCATCATAAAAGACAAAAATCCTGCTGAAACACACTAAAATATATTTTTAAAACCAACTGCATTGTAGTTCCATCAGGCAAGGGTGCCTTATCTAGAAATGTTTAGCCTTATCTAGAAATGAATTCAATGAAAACAACACAATCGGAAGCCTATCCATAGTCCATTTTCCATAGCATTATCATCATTGTCACTGTCAATTTATTTGCAAGCTACCCAAAGGCCTGGTCTCATAATCACATTTTCAATTTCCTCCTGAAGGCGAGGAGGGATCTTGTTGACCTGATTTCGTTGGGAAGCGAGTTCCACAGGCAGGGGGCCACCACCGAGAAGGCCCTGTCCCTCGTCCCCACCAAGCGTGTTTGTGCCAAAGGCGGGGCCGAGAGCAGGGCCTCCCCAGAAGATCTTAAACTTCGAGGTGGAATGAAGAAGGAGATACATTCGGACAGGTAAGCTGGCCCACATCATATAAAGAAGCAAACCTCTTTCTCTCTGTGTGTGTTTATTATCTGTCTGTCTGTCTGTCTGTCAATCAATCATATATCTATAGATAATACATATACATACATATACAAATAAAGAATCTGGGTTTTCTTCATTGCTTCATCTCATTTTATGCAGATCATGTTCTTATTCATGGTTCTATCCCAGGGTAGAAGTGGGAGGTGTTGCCCTCCCCTGAAGTGTTTGCTTGTTTATAGGATGTAATAATAATAATATTTGTTTATTTGATCAGTCATATGACCATTTCAAAATAGAACATAAGTAAAAAAAAACAAGGCAAAAAGGTGAGGACAGCAGCTGACCTTCTATTTATAGTCAGAATCTTATTTTCCTGGTTCTTCTTTCAGGAAATCTGCTCTTTTCTTAATAGCTTTCAGAATAAAAAGGCTTACTCTGATTATGCTGGATCTTTCCTGCCCTTGCAAGAGGGATGTCAGAATATCATTTCTGTTGGGGGACCTGCAGTTGGATAATATTGGATGTAAATATCTGTCTCACAGTTCAGTATATGCTAGACAGTCAATTAAGAAATGTTCAATGTCTTCCACTGTTTGTTCTCCCCAGACGCAGAATCTCTCACTTCTTGGGATGTTACAGTAGCGCCCGATTTGCACCATAATACCGAGTTGTTCAAACCTAGCCCTAATATATTCTTCTTATGGGTAGTGGAAGGTTTTTGTTTGTTTTGTTTTGTTTTGTTTTGTCGTGTCAGGAGCAACCGCTCCTGTTGTGAGAGAATTGGCCGTCTGCGAGGACGTTGCCCAGAGGACGCCCGGATGATTTCTGATGTTTTGTCATCCTTGTGGGAGGCTTCTCTCTTGTCCCCGCATGAGGAGCTGGAGCCGATAGAGGGAGCTCATCCGCCTCTCCCGGGATTTGAACCTGCGACCTGTCGGTCTTCAGTCCTGCCAGCACAGGGCTTTAACCCACTGCGCCACCGGGGGTTCCTGTAGTGGAAGCGGAATAGTTAGGTAGTGCTCTAAATGAATATTCCTTTTGTGCGAAGCTAAAAAACCCTTGTGGCTGAAGACCTACCTATGCTCTCTAAGTCCAGCTGTGCATAGGTATCCCGAATGCGCCGCTTGAGCACTTGCCCTGCCCCCGGACCCAAAACACCCAGAAATTGCAAAGGTAGACCGAATCCAGCCAACTCATTATTCAGAGCCGCCATCCATGATGACTTCTGGTCAAGCTGGACTTGATCCTCTAGACATAGGCAAGGAAGTCTACTGGGATCCATAGAGTTTACTTTTGACCAGTAATTCAACTGTTTCATTAAGATTTGAGCTTTTACTGGGAGTATTCCTAGCTCAGTCCTTACTGCTGCCGTTAGCGTTGTTCTGGAAAGGCCCAGAAAGGTGCGAAGCTGCTTAACTTGGAAGGCTTCGATCTTGGCCAAATTGATGTGCCCCCAAATTTCAGCCCCAAATATAAGTGTTGGCATTATTTTTGTTTTACGTTTATAGGATGTATACACTAGAGTAGCACTTTTTTTACAGGATACAACAGAGTCTGCTGCCCTCAGGCTTGAATTCAAAGAGAAATGGCACAAAAGTAAAACTGGAGGAGTAGTGGGAAAATGAGAAAACTCAGACACAAGCTTTTCATGATCAACAGTAATGTGTAGTAATAGTAATGGGTAACAGGAGCTAGACATCTACAGAATAGACAAGGCGTCATTTAAGGTAAAGTGACTTTTGGAACAATGTGACTTTTGGAATAATGTTAATAATGTTAATACTGTATGGCAAAAGTTTGTTAATTGAACAGATGTATTAATAGATTTAAGAAGTTTTAACAAATAGTAGATCCAGCCTACATAAGTAATCCTCAGTGTGGTATCTAAGGATTTAACTTTTTACTTGTGCTAACAGACACCAAGAGAATAATTAAGTAATAGTAGTATGATATATTTCGTCTGTAAAAGGTGCACACACATTCACAGATGTTCTGACTGTCTTGCTCTCTCCCACTCTCCTCCATTTATTTATTTATTCATTTCAGATATTTGTACCCTGCCCTTCTCAACCCCCTCAGGGCAGCTTCTAGCCGGCAACAATTTGATGCCTCCATGTACACATAATAAAATACATAATAAAAACCAATAATTACATGCAGTTAAAACATTAAGTAAATTCAATTAAAAATATCATAATTTCCCTGGGGAGCGGGTTTCACAGGTGGGGGACCACCACAGACAAGGCCCTGTCCCTTGTACCCATCAAGCATGTTTGTGACAAAGGCAGGGCCAAGGTGGGACGTAGAAGTAGGTACGTTCGGACAGGTATGCTGGGCCGGAACCGTCACTCTCATACACATTCCAGTCTGATAAACTAGGCCAATTAAAAACATACATCTAATAAATGTTGTCCTGAAGGAACACTTCTCTAGGAATCTCTTGGTCCTGCAGCACAACTCTATGGACAACCTCTAGCAAAAGCTGACTATAGAGTTGCACTGGAGGACCTTGGGCTTGTTAGAGAGGCGTTCTGTCAGGTTATAAAAAAATTCAGTTTTTCAACTTTCACAGGGATTCTGCAGTCTTGACCACCACCAAAGTGGAGGATCTACTGTATACATTTGTATACATTTCAAAGTCACCGTAGCCCATTCCACATCCGATGCACCAGGATATTTCCTCTGGAAATTCTTTAACCTCCTTTTTATTAAGAATGAAACATGTCTCTTCTGCCACATGATGCAAACGTCAGCTGAGGGAAAACATTATTTATCCAATGAAGATTCCTGGGTCTACAATCCTTTTTAGAAAGTCATTGGCTTAGTGCAAGTCATTCTTACCTGCAATACTTTTATTAAAGAAAGCTTTAATGTAAATAGCATTTACCCAGAATCTGACTGGCTCCTATGAAATATAATATCCCTTGTTAAAATGTTCATAAATATATCTCCCTCCCACCAAAGCCTTGAGAGTATGAAAGACCTAATAAATAACCTGTCAGCCTGGTGCATTTGACTGTAAATGCTTTCTTGAAACACCACAACAAAAATAACTAATTCTTGACTACATAATAGAAATCTCTTAACATGCTAAAAGTCACTATAAATGTCAACCTGAATGTTTGACATTTAATCTGCCAGATTTGCCATCCTTCCCAGTTTGTAGAATATGAATTCAGTACACAGCAAACAGTCGTGCCAGCACACCTTTGCACATTAATTTGCAGCAGAGACGTGCAGCGTGAAACCGTGCATGTAAGATGTCAGTATGTCCTTTAGTACATGTTTATTCACAACACCTCATTTGGCCTAATGAAAAATTACTTATTAGAATCAGTATTCTTTAGGGGCATTGAGCGTCAACTTGCACACTGTTTTATTAAAAACACCACTAAAAGAAGAATGGAAAGATACTGATGTCATTGTCAAATGAATTAAAGAAACACATTAGAAACATTGGCTGGAGGGGCTGTTTTGGGTTAAATCAAATTATTAGAAAAGCAGCCCTGGACTTTGTGCCGCACGGTATATTCTGAAAAGCAATTTTTCATAAACAAAACATACAAAAATATGAGAGAGCTGGAAGAAATGTCTTCTGTATTTATAACTTTCAGGCCTTATAGAGATTGACTCTACAAACCTGAAGCTGTTCTGAAAAGGAGAAAAATGCCTGAATTTCCCAAAACATCTTTGCTTTGTTAAATTCTGTTTAAGGCCTAAATTCAAACAACTTTGCCAGGCAGAAAGAGGAGAGTCTGAATTTTCTCCATTTCTCAGAAAGACCAAAAATAATCCCCATCGAACTGTTGTGGGATATCCAAAGACTGACTTTACAAAGTAAAATCACACTGTTAGATTATTCCTTTTTTAAGGGAAAAGGGAATTTTTCAATTTATTTCCATCAGGATGAGTCTGAATATAATCTGTTCCACATTTTCCTGTACATATTTCTCTCGTAATGAGTACCTGTATGATTTCTATATGACAAATCAAGCAAGGACACATAGATGTATGGGACCGTTCCAGCCACTCACTCTTTTGAGGGACACTGATGGGTATTTACTGTTGCAACCTGGGCCTACAGACTCAGAACTGAATCCAGAAGAAACCTAACTTGTGAATCTGCATTTTCAGGGAGAATGTAACCCTATTTAACATAGGCTGAATCCCTATTCCCAAATCTGTCTTTCAGCTGATCAGGAACACCACTGTCTTGTATAGAGAAGACATCCCCTAGCATTATCCTCTGAGAACATTCCTCTCGGGGATAATAAACAGTATCTCCAAGCTCCATCCCAGAGAGACAACTGAGGAGGAGTTGGACGTGTCGCTGACAGGCGCAATAGAATCAATAGAGATACGCTCTCCCTGTCCAGTTCACAGAACAACTCATCCACCAAGGAGACTAAAGCTGCCTCCATCCCATAATCAGGCCTGAAACCAAGCTGAAATGGATCAGTGGTTTCTATCTATTGGTGTTCCAGGTGTTTTGGACTTCAGCGCCCATAATTCCTGACACCTGGGCAAGCTGACTGGGTCTTCTGGATGTTGAAGTCTCAAACATATGTAGGAAAGCATGGATCTTAGGATGAGCCATGGCAGTTAAAGCAGAACCATGGTGCAAATAACAGTACAGTGTGGAAAGATCTCTGGTTGAAAAGGAAAAGAAAGTGAAATGGTCGGAACAAGGGGGCTCAGAAGTAATACTTGCACAGAAAGACATAATATAAAGGGTTGGAAAAATCATCTTACTGATTAACTTTCTGGTTGAGATTGAGAAGGTATTTTAGATGTTCTGATGCATAGATGTGGGTGTTCTCAATGGAGAAAGTTTTTAAAATGTAGTTGGGCTTGAGAGAATAAATAGTTCCTTCTCAAATATATTAGGAAAAAGAAGCATTTCTGTAATAACTTGTTCTAAAACTGCTATGGAGAGAGAATGGCTTATTATAGCAGCACAACCTTGAAGAATACAGGTCAGGACTCAGGAAAAGCTTTCAGTAAGTCTGCAGCAGACCAGAAGATATCAGAACCTGCAACTGCAGGTTATTCTGAGGTTCAGAGGTTAGTATATGGTGTTTCTGAAGCTCAGATTGATATGACTCATGGTTAGAACTGCTGGTTGGAGTTGGGGTTACTTGAATTGATCCTTCAGGAATGACTCCAGGGCCAGATCAAATGCTTAAGGTACACAGAGAACACACCTTCCAACAAAAAAGGGGAACTTCTTGGGTTTTTTTTTTTTTTGTTTCTTCAGCTACATCCTGAGGTAACACATACATGACAGTACTGTGGGACCTTGCTTGGATATATATATATATATATATATATATATATATATATATATATATAAAAGTTAAAGGAGTTCAAATCTTAGGTAGCCAAAGTGGAACCATACACACACACAACCACCAGACTCTCAACTTGGAGCCAAATTGGTCAATTGCAATGTCTAATTACTAGAATTGACAGATCAGTTCTACAAATGTAGAGAGATATTTCCAACACAGTGGTTCATTACAAAGTGACGATCCATTGAAACAGCAACTTTATTCTTGGCTATGGAACTGGATATCAAAACCATCCATTATTGAGAGCAAATTGATCCAAGGTCTAGCAATGTTCCAAGCTTTCTCACATACATCTACTACCTTTCGAGCATCAGATCTGCTACAGTTAAAGCTGATTTAAAGAAAACTTTAGATGGTGGTTTTTATATTACCCAGAGAATTATTTGATTCAGTATTTGCAACCTGCACACTGGAAAACACAGGAAGAGTGGAGAAAGCGTACTGGAATAAGCCAGCAACAGAAACAGGAGGAAACAGATACTGTAGTAGTAAAAGGGATACTCTCCTGTTTTCAAAGAAGATGATGAAATCTATCTAGATCAGTGGTTCTCAACCTGTGGGTCCCCAGGTGTTTTGGCCTACAACTCCCAGAAATTTAAGCCATTTTACCAGCCATTAGGATTTCTGGGAGTTGAAGCCCAAAATATCTGGGGACCCACAACTTCAGAACCACTGATCTAGAGTAACTTCTACTTTATCATTTAATTGTGAAAGGTCAGGAACATTGTTGACTTAAGGTAGAGAAGATTACCTAAAATATTTTGACTATTATATATACCTGAATCAGTAAGAGGGGAGGGAGGGAAGACGCAAACTAGGACTTTTAAAGTTGGAGTGCTTCCCTCTGTATTTTTTTTCTAGAGAACAGTCATTTCTTTGGATTTAGGATTCAAAAGCTCCAACAAATTTCATTTTATTTCCTCAGCATTTCCTGCTCTTTGCAATCCTCTTGCCAATCCGATTGCATTCTCAATCAACTGCACTTTCAACATCTTCCTAGTGATCATCTCCTCTCGGCTGTAATTCCTAGACCTCAATGGAAAGAGGAGGGGTAGGAAACACTGCATAGGAGTCCACCCAAGTATTTATTCTGTTTCAAAGCTGTTCCGTGGGTGGACCAAAACAGCCTTAATTTTGTGTGCATGCGTGAGTTTGCGCATGTGTGCCTGTATGCTTTAAAGCTGCTCAAGACACTCTGTGAAATTGAAATGCTTTGTTTTGCTCATCTGATAAGGCCTCTGAGTATAACATTCATTGAGCTTTTCTTCTGGGAAGCACAGAGCATGGAAATAGGACTAGCTGAAAAGTAAGTCTGCCACAGAATTATGCAAATGAGGCCGAAGCTACTCCCAAAATAAACACAAACCGCATAGATATGTGCATTCAGGGCTCTGGTCCCTTTGTGCACCCCCCCCCCCCCCGCCCCCAGCACCACACCCTTCCAGCCAAAACCATTTTAATCTATTTTGTACTTGTAGGATTATTACTGACTTAATACCAATTTGTTACATAACATATTTACCCCTGGGCAGCCGACAAAAGGCTGCCTGCAAACTTTTTCAATCTAGGTTGTTCTAAAGCTTTTACTTATTTTCTTTTTGTAATTTCTAAAATCTTAATAGGTGGGGGAAAAGATTAGTAGATTATTTATGGTGAATAAATGGTTGATTTCTTACAATACCAGGTATGTTTAGGACTGTATATAAATCTGATGCCTGAAGTTAGAGAAGAACCAATAATTTCAATAGAAAATTCCAGTGTAATCTCTGCCTTTTGTAGGACTGAGTACAAAACACTAATATTTAGAAGTTTTTGTGATTCTACGCACTATTGAGGCAGATTGTTTTAAATAAAACCACATAGTTTGACACCAGGGTAACTCACATAATGTATTGTAACTATTTAAAGATGCTGTATTTCGGGTGAAATCCTAAACACAGAGAAGACTCTACTGAAAACAGTGGGAATTATTTCCATAAAAGACAAAGTAGTATTTAATACTACTTTGGAAACATAACTGAGTTCCAACACCTACAAAATATTCTGAATATGCTCATATCCGTACATAGACTGAAGAAACAAAAACGAAGCACAGAAAATATTTAAGGGTTTTGTATTGTTGTTTTAATGCTTTTGAGAACTGTGCAGGTCTGCCTTAAGATCTACAAGTATTCACGAATATTCAAACTCTTGCTGCCACATCCACCAACTCTGTATTAGATTGCTGACTTAGAAAATGTGGGTTTCATTTCAAGCAGCTAAATGGAAAAGGTGGAGCAGAAATGGAAGATTGTTAGGGGGGGGGGGGGGATGACAATTCAGTCACCTAGATCTTCTTCTCCTTGTTTGCATCCTATTATTAAGCTGCCACCGCCAAAGCATGTAATTTCCTGGTTGGAGAAATTCCTTCTAATCAGGAATTTTAAAATCAGTGTCCCCTTTAAATGGGCCCGTTCTGTAAACACACAATGCAGAAGGGAATGCTATCATAACACTTCAATAGTTAAGTGACTTTATGAGAAAAATACTTCCAAATGTTTCCGAAACCCCTCCAAACCGCACCAAAGAACATTATCGTAATATTATGTTTCCCCATGGTCTCCAGTATTTAAGCTTGCCATTATTGAAATGATACTTGGATGAAAACTGTAGGTTTATGCAATGTGTAAGTTTTTCCTAAAAGAACATCTTGCTTTTAAAAGTTATTAGCTATTCTTAGATGTCAGATATTTAGTTTGTTTGGTTTTAGCAGCTTTCCGTCTTAATTGACCAGTCAGGACTCTGTGCATTAAGACGAATATGCAGGACATATGCAAGCCATACCTTTTTGAAAATCAGAGCAAAAAAATAAAACATGTGATCCCACTCAAGAGAGAGAGACAGCAACTGAAAACAATAACTGTCTTCGATGATTACATATCGCATTACAAATAGATATTCATATTTCTTGCAGGGTATACACAATCTAAATAAACTGTATACCATTCTTCGATAACACAATCCAGCATCTCTAGCATCAAAGGGTTTGTTTCTGTTAGAATTTAATGTGAATCAGGGTTGTAATGTTTTCTGTAAGCATAAGCTAACCATTTCAATGATTTCGCCAGCAAGCTGCTTTTTTGGCAGATTATTGGCAGTGTGTACTGGCAACAAGCTAGAGCAGCTAAAACCCTGCTTATATGTTACAGGTAAATAATGATTTTAATACATTTATGTGAAATGTTTTGCATGGTCACATCTGTTTCTGATAGCTCAATCCCCTTGTGCAGATGCAAATCCTTTCGTTTGCTTCTCAAGAAAACACATAGTTCACCTTAATTATGTTAACACCTCCTCAGGTACCCAGCATAGCAATGAAGCAGAGTGATGTTCCGCACAGCTCTGCTAAAGGGAACTGTAATACAAGCTAATTAAGCCGTAAGAATACCAAAAGAGACAGAAAGGGGAGACATCAAAACCTGTATCGAATATTCCTGCAGTACATAAAATGTATAGCAAGGTTGTGCAGACATTTGCGTGTGGACAAGAGCAAAGTGGAGGAATCCCCATAGACAGTAAAAAGGTAGAAGATCTTTCCATAGCCATCCTAAACACATCGACTCAAAAGTAACTTCCACTAATTTCACTTTGCCTTACCCTGGGTGGTCTGATTCATAAAACGGGTTTGCTCAGTCTAACTCTATTCACTGATTGACCTCTTCTCCATTGATCTGAATTGTTAACATTTATGCCCTCTCCGAAACAGTTTTGAACTAGCTACCTGACAGTTTCATTGGATGGCTGTGATGCATTGCTGTAGGAAGAGAGCACTGCTATTCCAAGTGTATGGGACAGGAAAAAAGGCTCAGTTTCACCTTTCTTTGGATACAGGCCAAGGTCCCTTATGGATATGACGCTGGGCCCCAGCCAAAAAACCTGATTTAGCTTTGCCCAGGGTTCTTGTAATCCTGTCGGTGGCCTTGCATATGGCACTCTCGTGCTACATGAAACACAGAGATATCATTTGAATTTCGTTCTGTCACAAGGTAATACCCATCTGTAACTCTTGCCTTGCATTCAGACAGTAAAATCCCAAGATACTTGCCTTGCGGCAGAGGGGGAAGGGTTACTGTGTTAGAGACGAATGAGTGCTGAGGCAACAATAAAAGGTATAATGAAACAAGCATAGCTAGATTTAAAGAGCATCATGGCCACCATGATAGTGGTTCTATTGTACTTCAAGCCATGTTGGGTTAAATGGCATGTAGGCACCCTACACGAGTCTTAAGTTCTGTAAAAAATGAAAAATTCAGATGCATTTGTTTTCTAAACTCAGCCAACGTGATACCTGAACTGCAGGGGAAAAAACATACTTTAATGTTGGATGCTCACTATGGAGAGATCTATGGGTGGTTGCTAACTCTGGCATTGCTTCTCCATGTTATGAGTATACATGTTTCATATAACCTAGGAAACTAATGACCCAAGGGCAAGATGGAAATCCATCAATATACATTTCCAGAATGCTCAGGATACTGTATATCTTCTGTGCATCTTCTGGCCTCAAAGGGATATAACAGCAGCCAGGCAGAGCACCATTATGTTTTAATTCCAGCGGTTGGGGGAAAGACTTTCCTTCCATCTCAAATGTGACTGCCCTGGCCTCTGAGTGAGAGAACAGCAGCCAGCATCTGCTGGACCGCATGGATTCCCTGGCTCCTAGAATTAATAGTTTGGTGAGAAAACTGCATTCTTCAGTAGAGAAACCTTGTAAAACTACAACTCCCATGATTCCATAAGGTGGAAGCCATTAAATTAGTGTTAAACTACATTAACTCTACATTGTATTTTTTAAATTTTATTTTTATTAAAATTTTCAAACATAATAAATATGTCTCCTGGTGGTGCGCTAGGTTAGATCGCTGAGCTGCTGAACTTGCTGGGAGTTCGAATCCGGGGAATGGGGTGAGCTCCTGATGTTAGGCCCAGCTTCTGCCAACAGAGCAGTTTGAAAGCATGCAAATGCAAGTAGATCAATAGGTACCGCCTTGGCGGGAAGGTAATGGCGCTCCATGCAGTCATGCTGGCCACATGACCTAGGAGATGTCTACAGACAATGCTGGCTCTTTGGTTTAGAAATGGAAATGAGCACCACTCTCCAGAGTCGGACATGACTAGACTTAATGTCAAGGGGAAACCTTTACCTTTTAAAATACATACACACAGTACACATACCACATACAAAACAATACTCTTGCCCACATCCTACACAACGTTGACCCCTATCCCACTCACTCGTGCACCAATCACCATCCCTAGTCACTATTATGCCTATAACAATTCTTATTTACCCTTCTAACGTGCTTAGCCATAAATTCCTCTTGGGGCTGTTTACAATTCACTTCCTTGACTCTCCTTCCAGATATGCCGTAGCCCATTTCCATCTCTTTAAGAACTCTTCATTGTTTTTACCTGCCCTATTCACAAGATAACTTGGCCATTTGCATATAGTCCATTAGTTTATCTCTGCAAACCTTTTTGGTTAGCACTTTTTCCCCTTTCCAGTTTCTAGCAATTGTTATTCTTGCTGCCACAAAATTGCATTGGCATATTTCTTTATCATCCCAGTTGGCACCTCCCTAAATAAGCCCAGCAGACACATCTCTGGATTTTTTTTATCCTTATTGCTCCAAGTTTTATTAGTTTCCTTGATTATGTTATTCCAGAATGCTTGAATACTCTCACATGACCACCACATGTGAAAGAAAGTTCCTTTCTGTGTATTACCGATAACTTGGATGGGTAGGATTGGAGGGATAAAAATGATGGTACTTCCTAAAATGTTATTCCCATTCCAAAATCTACCAATTATCAAAGACACTAAGATATTTGATCAATGGAAAAAGGACCTCTCCAAATTCATATGGACAGGGAAAAAAGCCAGGATTGCATATAGAAGCCTAACTGATGCAAA
The DNA here is from genome assembly GCF_037176765.1 of Anolis sagrei. NCBI lineage: Eukaryota > Metazoa > Chordata > Lepidosauria > Squamata > Anolidae > Anolis > Anolis sagrei. Next base: position 208,867,765 of record NC_090021.1, on the reverse strand, counting down.
AGAGAGCAGGGTTTTGAGATCTCAGTCACTACTATGAAGCAACAGGGTTGAGTTGGATGAAAAACTGGATAATACTAGAGGACCAAAACCTACTAAATCTACTGGGTTATGACCGCAGGTACCGCTGGCACGTATACCTATGATGTGAAGGGGGTAAGTTAAATAAAGATATCAGTAGGCACATAATTAGAGGAAATCTTTTAGACGTATGAAAAGATAAAAAAAATGGCATGGAACCATAAATACTCCTATGGCTAAGGTCATTAGAAGCAGTACTAAGACCAACCGCAAGGGAAGAAATCAGAACATATAGAGCAGTGGATCTCAACCTGGGGTCCCCAGATGTTTTTAGTCTTCAACTCCCAGAAATCCTAACAGCTGGTAAACTGGCTGGGATTTCTGGGAGTTGTAGGCCAAAAACATCTGGGGACCCCAGGTTGAGAACCACTGATATAGAGAGTATTTAACTAAAGAAAAAGGCTAATAGAAATTAATTCTACATTATAGAAGCACCTATAACTAAGTCTAAGTGTCATAGTCTTTGGAAGTTTATGCTACCAACATTGTTCTCTCAGTCTGTACAGCGCTTCAAGATTTCTTTCCATACACGGGTATTTTAGTTGTATGTCAAAAAAGTAACTTATCATATGTTTGGTGGGTTTAGAACCTAATGATAGTCCAGCATTCTGTCTTCTATAGCTACTAATCATTAATCCTAATTATACTTACTTACAATTGTAACACATTTATATGACAAACTGAAAGATGCAGGAATAGAACTATCTAAGCTATACTGCTGAATTTTCATTCAAAAATGAAGCCTCAGTTCAAATATATCACCATGTTTGGTTCTGACTATACTTCAAAAGCCATGCAAGTGGAAAATGGTTTACAGCTACTTCTTTGTTATTCTCTGAGCATTTTGCCTTCTGCATTTATCAGTTCTCTCTTGTCTTTATGGTGAATTCACTACTGGAAGTAATATGATGGTTTTAACTACAGTTAAGTAGTTTAGACATTAAAATCAAAATTAGTACAAAAATAGTTTACAAGCACATCTCACACAATGGTTTAGTGTTCTATTTTGGTAGTTTGTAAATTTGAATACCATGTCAAACCATTAATGAGCTTCCTTGACCGTGGTTTGGTGCAGTGTCGAACTTCAGCACATGGATATAAAATAAACCTAAAGACCCCAAACACTTCCTTGTTTCCAGTGAAAGTGCCTCCTGTGTACACAGATGTGTTTCTGGATCTAAACCTTAATACTAATTGATGTATGCTATACCTTTGGAGAAAAGGTCTGTGGTAGAGTGACAAATTATGGAATAAAAAGCTTTCCAACATTTATGAGCTTAACAGTGCTATCTTTTCCAAATACTTCGAGAATGCTACACAATGAATATAATGCAAGCAAAAAATCCTGAAAACAAAGGTCAAAGAAAAATGTGTTGCTGAAACATCATACAGTCTTGAACTGAAAGACCAGGAAGACCAGGCGCCCCCTCACCAACAAGATCAAAAGAAAGAGGTGTATCTATAAATGGCACTTGGTTTTGATTCCATTATTTTATAGACGCCAGAGAAGAGATCAAAGAAAAGGGAGCCTCTATTTTGCTATTAACATTTAACTCCAGTCTGAAAAGCCTTTCCAAATTGCTACTGTAATTTAAAATATAAGTACAGTTTGGCCGTATTTCAGAGTAGCATTCCTAAGGACCAGGTTTCAATACACTGGCCTTTCCCTGCTATTGTGGAGACTGATTTCTGAAGTACATACTATTTCAGTAATGATTTCATTAAAAAAAAAACAACCAAATATTAGAACAACAACCAACAGGATGCAAATAGGTTTAAGGTTCTGGGTTCTCAGGAGAGAATATCCATCAAAGTGTGTGTCTGTGTGTGTGTGTCTAATTTTGTTGCTGCTGTGATGTAACCCTAACATAAAGTTTTCTTGACAATAACAATTCAGAGAAGGTTTAACCATTTCCTTCTTCTTAAACTGAGACTTAGACTGAACTTAACTAACTGGATAGGAATCCAATAGCCAGAGTGCTGAAGTGGTTTACGCCCTGGACTAAGATCTTGGAGTCCTTGTGGACAACAAGTTAAACATGAGCCAACAATGTGATGCTGCAGCTAAAAAAGCCAATGGGATATTGGCCTGCATCAATAGGAGTATAGTGTCTAGATCCAGGGAAGTCATGCTAGCCCTCTATTCTGCCTCTATTCTGGGAACCACAACTGAAGAGCGATATTGTCAAGCTGGAATGTGTCCAGAGGAGGGCAACTAAAATGATCAAAGGTCTGGAGAACAAGCCCTATGAGGAGCATCTTAAAGAGCTGGGCATGTTTAGCCTGCAGAAGAGGGGAAAAAGAGGAGACATGATAGCCATGTGTAAATATGTGAGAGGAAGTCATAGGGAGGAGGGAGCAAGCTTGTTTTCTGCTGCCCTGGAGATCAAGATGCGGAGCATTAAACTATAGGAAAAGGCGATTCCACCTGAACATTAGGAAGAACTTCCTAATTATGAGAGCTGTTCAACAGTGAAACTCTCTACCCCAAAGTGTGGTGGAGGCTCCTTCTATGGTGACCTTTAAACAGAGGCTGGGTGGCCATCTGTTGGGGGTGCTTTGAACATGATTTTCCTGCTTCTTGGCAGGGAGTTGAACTGGATAGCCCATGAGATCTCTTCCAAATCTATGATTCTATGACTCTGGAGACCAGGTTGCTGCTAGATAGCACATTTGTTGCTAGATAGCACCAGAATGCTTGCAGTAAACAATGCAATCAACAAAATGGGATTCTACTCTGGTCAACCCTACAATGCTACCTCCAGATTCTCTTATTGAATATGCATGACAAACAACAAAACAGTGAACAAATATGGAAAACGGACATGACTGCCTCACTAGCATGAAGAACAGTGTAGCTCTAAAGGTATGGCCAGCAAAACAGAAATGATAAGAAATGTAAATGACAGCAATGAGAACATCATTTCTGAATGCCTTTTAGAAAAAGAACTTTCCTCAGTCTTTCTATGTCACTTTTGCCTCTAGTATTCTAAAAAAGTAATGCCCAGCAACACATCCATTTCATTAACTGAGTTACAGCTTTGGTATATTGGACCTTTCCACTGCAACACTATAATTCTTCAGATTTAAAAAAAAATCAAAAAGGGGAAAAATTGCCCTTCAAACCAAAGGACTATAACCAAATCACACCTCCAGAGTTTTTTTTAAAAAAATATCCTTTTGAAACCATCTTTGTTAATTTGTGCTTTAAAGTCATTTCTTATTTATAGCGACCCTATGGCAAACCCAGTGAGTTTTCAAGCCCAATCAATTTACTGGGACTGAAAATCTGTGACTTGTCCAAGGTCACCCACTGAGTTTTTATGCTCAATCGGGGATTTGAAACTTGGTGTCCAGAGTTGGTCCAACACCGACATTGCTATGTTATGCCAGCTATCTGGAAGCAGATCTGTGCAGATCAAAGAAATCACTACAAACAGCTCCCCAAAAGAATGAAAAGAGTGAAAACAACAGCAACCAGGAAAAGCTGACAAAACCCAAGGAGCTATATTTCAAGAAGTCATACATTTTAGACTGGTTGGGAAAGGCTCACAGCCTTGTAGCAAGGTTATATTCTCTCAAATCCTGATCTCAGTTGTTTCACCAAGAATGCTCCCATTTGCAGAGTTCTTCACCAAAGGTTTCACACATCTCCACCTGTTATTCATGACTGATGGGTATAAGCAAACATCCCTTGCTTGTCATGCCATGCTTTGATTCATTCATTGCAGACAGTGTCCTTGCATATGTTCTGCTCCTAAGCAATTGACAGTTTCCAAAACAAAATGGTAGCAACCATGCATAGCTGCTCCTCTTTTGTATATGCACATCTGGTGCTCTTGCTTGCAAGGGTCCCAAATTACAATGAACAAAGTCGCAAGCAAATATGACCTGTTAAAAATCAGAATGTTTTGAACCTGCTAACCATCATTTTTTAATGGGAAAGAGGGGGCATTACATGACAAAAAAGCAAAACTGTTTTAGAAAGTTTACCATCAATCCAAATAAGATTAATACATGAAACTGATGCAACTGGAACTAAACAACTGGATGCAAACTAAAATAAAAACAATAGAAAGCATGAAAATGGAAATAAAAACAATGAAATGCCAAAAAGCCTCTCTGACGTGCTCAGAATAATGTTTTGATGCTATGGTTGCAATCCTCAAACCACTTCAATAAGACTTCTCTGCACTCTGGTTCGAAGAGAGCAGCCAATGTAACTAAGAAACAGATTTTTCAATTCAATTCTCTATTTTTAAGATGTATCTTGGCTGACAAGCTTTATGCCATGCTCCAGCCCCATAATATAATGAGTCACAAAAATCAGGGTTCATTTTGATGAAATAAATTCATAGGTGAATAAAAATTATTTATTTTGGCATTAACACCAAAGTTGGAAGAAAACAAAAACAAAAGCTAACAGGACCTCTAAATGAGAATGCTCATAAATACAGCAGTGTTCAGTGTTGCTTCCTTGAACACAGAAGCCGAAGAGATATCTTTAGAGTAGTTGTTCAGAAGAAACAAGGTCCCTAAATCTGCCTTTTTCTCGAGGCCAGGGGTCCCCAAACTAAGGGGCCTCAAACTATCTGAGGGGCCATGAACTGGCCCTCAGCATAAAAAGTTTGAGAACCCTTGCTCTAGGCAGTGCCATGAACTGGGATGATCTAAATGTTTGGATATATGCCTCCTGATAATATGCCTTCAGAGATATGAAGAACACTGAAAGATTAGACATAGCTCAGTGGTAGAACATTTTCTGGACACACAAAAGGTTTCAGTTTCAATCCCTGGCACATCTAGTTACAAGGCTCAAGCAAGGATCAGCCAATGTGAAATACCTCCTTCCCTGAGACTTTGATGAGCTGCAAGTGGTTGGTAATACACAATATCAGCACTAACTCTAAAGAATGAAGATTGGAAAATGGAATGGTTTAGGAAGAAAAATTGCAAGAGACAATAGTTGCAGCTCAGAGAGATACATCATGAGAATAGAAATAGGGAAACCTGGAGTTTACATATTCCCTGAAATATTCAGTGAAAATTTTGGTCAAGTGCAATTACACTTGACCAATATGATCTGGTTTCTGTATTATCAAGAGGATCACATTTTGATAGCAACTGTATATGTGAGTGTGTGTGTGATTGGAGGTGGGGGGAGGGATAACTTCCCACTTCTGCATCCAGGAAAAGTAAAATTCCTGTTGATAATGAGAATGGAGAAGAGCTCATCAACTAAATAGAGCCTGAATATTTTTGGACAGTGTGACCCCTCTGACTCCAGAAAACTAGTGTACTGGGTTTCCACCAATTTCATAGATTCTGTAATTCCTGCTATTCCATGGTGCTCCTGAAATCACAGAGACACAGAACACTACCAGCCTCTGATCAATTTATACACAAAAAGAAAGTCATCTTCAACCTCAGAAAGATGGAGTGGATGAGGAATTAGAGAACATCCAACCCAAAATTGGGTAACAAGTTGTCCAGGAATACCTGGCTGCTCTAAATGAGTTCAAGTCCCCAGGGACAGAACAACTGCACCCAAGAGTATTGAAGGAACTAGCGGAAGTCATTTCAGAACCATTGGCAATCATCTTTGAGAGTTCTTGGAGAACGGGAGAAGTTCCAGCAGACTGGAGGAGGGCCAATGTGGTCCCAATCTTCAAGAAGGGAAAAAAGGATGACCCAAACAATTACCGTCTGGTCAGCCTCACGTTGATACCACGCAAGATTCTGGAAAATTTTGTCAAGGAAGTGTTCTGCAAACACTTAGAAACAAATGCAGTCATCGCTAATAATCAACATGGATTTATCAAAAACAAGTCATGCCAGACTAATCTGATCTCTTTTTTCGATAGAGTTACAAGCTGGGTAGATGCAGGGAATGCCGTGGATGTAGTGTACCTGGATTTCAGTAAGGCCTTTGACAAGGTCTCCCATGACCTTCTGGCAAACAAACTAGTCCAATGTGGGCTAGGCAAAATTACAGTGAGGTGGATCTGCAATTGGTTAAATGGACAAACCCAGAGGGTGATTCTCACCAATGCTTCCTCTTCATCCCGGAAAGAAGTGACGAGCGGAGTGCCATAGGGTTCCGCCCGGTCCTGTTAAACATCTTTATTAATGACTCAGATGAAGGACTAGAAGGCAGGATCATCAAGTTTGCAGACGACACCAAATTGGGAGGGATAACCAATACTCCAGAGGACAGATGCAGGATTCAAAACGATCTTGACAGATAAGAGAGAAGCGCCAAAACTAACAAAATGAAGTTCAACAGTGACAAATGCAAGATACTATTTGGAAGCTTTTAAACAGAGGCTGGATGGCCATCTGTCAGGGGTGATTTGAATGCAATATTCCTGCTTCTTGGCAGGAATGGATGGTCCATGAACTCTTTGATTCTATGATACATAAAGGAAAACACGACAAAAACATATGACATTTGACACCTTGAGAGGCAATAAGAATATTGCTTCAGAGACAGGAAGTCTTTGACTCTCATCACCCCTAAACTTTGTTTATGTTCACTAGGGCTCCTGAGCGCTGAACTTCAAAGCCTCTGGAGGGCTGAAGGTACCTTACCTCCAAACTGGAAGGTTTTCTTCTTTCTTTTGGAGACCATCCTCTATATAGAAAGGGAGTTTAAGATGGATGAAAAAAACCACAGGCGCTTGTTTCTCCTCCTGTTTGAATGTTTTGCTTTAAATGTATAGTTTTAATATATCAATTGAATTTATCAATGTCATGTCAAGGCTTATTGTTGAAGAAGTGACTATAAATCTATTCAATAAATAAAAGTTATTATGCCCTAGGACTGCGGTCTCATGATGGAATTAAATTTACCCAAGTAGGGGCATGTTTACAGTCCAGTTTTCTCTCATGCCCGTTCAATGCCTTCCTTCTTCTTTGTTCTTAAACCATTTTAATATTGAATTTATATGCTGACACTGATACACTTTAATTCACATTGAGAAAGAGTGACACTTGCATTTGACAGCTTATATCTTCTTCAAACATTTTAATACTGAGAATACTAGTTTAGATTTATTCTTTAAGAACAATGCCTCATCCTTCCCAGAGATTAAGCTTGCTTCATTCGACACATGCTTTTTAATTGCTCCCAGCCTTACTTTACTATTAGGCAAATATAATTTATTTTGGTTGGAGGTCATTCCTGTTTCATCTTGGAAACTAGTTTTTAAACTTCTTGCACTCAAGGAGTTTTTTGTCATGGTATACTTATAAACCCTTAGCACTGCACAGAATTGTGGATAGTTTTTAATATCTGAATACTATGCATATTTATTGAGAAGCCCCTCTGAGTTTATTTCCCTTGTAAACATGCATAAGGCTTAACTGTAAGGGATACTATCTATGTTTGCATGCAACACTTAACAATGGATTCACCTTATACAGACCATCCACCGTGATTTCAGTAGAACAATTCCTTCTTCCCTCTAAATAAAACATTTCTTCAGGATGGGAAAGGAAGTATATCTACTCAACATTTTATTAATCAAAGGAAGAACATTATTTTTTAGCTTAAAGAATGGAGGCCTGCAAACGACTTTCTCTAAGTGGTACAGTAGTAGATGGAGAAGAAGGAGACTGAGCAAAGTTTCAATTCTCTTGCTTTACTAAAATAGGGCTTCAATATGTCAGTGTAACCCTTTTTGTTAGTTGACTCTGGTGATTAGGATAGATGCCTAGCCTGGACTTATTTTGTTAAGCATAGTTTCCTCAAACCTTTCTCTTATAAAGAACTTATAATACAGGGTTGGGCAGACTTCAAGCTCATGAGACACATTAGTCATACAGTCCTGATCCCCATTTGACTATGGAAATTAACCAGGATCAGACCAGTTAGTGCTTCAATGGAAGACTACCAAGACATTCCAGTGATCTCCGCAAAGGGCTAGGAAAGACTCCAGTGTAAAACCAAAACTTCAATACTGTAAAAGATAATTTACTATGTTCTGATCCACCAAACAAGACGAGGTGCAATATAGTTTCTTCTGAAGCAATCTTTTCCAGTAGCTTATTTCACAGAATATATACTTTATATTACATAATCTGAAGTCAAAAACCACTTTCCAACCACTTACTGTAGATCAATCACTACATTCATCTTCACATCCCCTTTCCCATCCCTGCTATAAAAGCAGATGAGCCACAGGCAGATAAAGAGGAGCCTTGTTATCCTATGGCTGATGCTGAAGAATCTTAAAAGCAACAAAGTTGAACAATTTAGAAGGGTGTCTTTATTTCTGGGCAACTTTTTGATCAAGAAGGATCCCTAAGGCAGCTTAAATAAAATAATGAATATAATTACACTAGAGGGGCTTCCAGGCAGATGACTCCTGGTGTTAATAAATCATTGCTCATCCACTGTAAAGAATACATTGAACTGCAGTTGACTTTCCACATTAGAAGATACTGCACATTTTCAGTGAGACTATCCCATACTATACACTATTGGCAGTACTACTCTTTCAGTTCTTTTAAGCCAATGCTATGCTTCCATCTCTTTTGAAAAGAGGTAGCAAATTCTCCCTATAAGCTGACTAAGCAGATACTATTGTACTTTGGACATGTGAGAAGATATGACTCACTAGAAAAGGCAATAATGCTTGAAAATGTAGAAGGCAGTAAAAAAAGAGGAAGACTGCATTACAGATTGATAGACTTAGTCAAGGAAGCCACAGCCCTGAGTCTGCAAGACATGATCTGGGCTATTGAAAGCAGAGTGACTTGGAGGTCTCATTCCAAGAGTCACTATAAGTCAAAGTGTACTACAACAGTGACTTCATAAGAACAGAACACATTGTAAAAGTTAAAGGTTTTCCCCTGACATTAAGTCCAGTCGTGTCCAACTCTGGGGTGTGGTGCTCATCTCCATTTCTAAGCCGAAGAGCCGGCATTGTCCGTAGACACCTCCAAGGTCATGTGGCCAGCATGACTGCATGGAGTGCCGCTACCTTCCCACCGGAGTGGTACCTATTGATCTACTCAAATTTGCATGTTTTCAAACTGCTAGGTTGGCAGAAGCTGGGGCTGACAGCTGAAGCTCACGCAGCTCCCCGGGTTTGCACTTGTGACCTTTCAGTCAACAAGCTCAACAGCTTAGCGGTTTAACCCAGTGCACCACCAGGGGTTCAAATTTGCAATATCTTTTGTACTTGATGCTATTTTTATAATCTGTTTGGATTGCTGTTTTCTAATTGTCCTAAGCAGAGACAGAACACCTTGGTCACTACAGATGACAGGAAAGAAGAGAGAGGAAAGGAGGGATACCTAGCAAAACACCCCTGAAACTTCATTGTATTTATCTATTTATTTACTTTATAACTTGATTTCGTATTACAAAAGACCAAAGAGTCCTTAGAATGAATGCAAGCAAAGTACAATGAAAGTATATTACAAAAAGTTTGAAAACAATTATAGTAAAAGCACGGTTAAAACTATCATTAAACACCTTGCAGAAATTGTGTTAAAAGAATATTATCTCCAATCATCATTTTATATCCAAGAAAGAAATAAAGCACTTATAATATTAATGGGGCAAAACATTCTCATCTAAAACTAAAAATGGTAAAACAAATTTCTGGAGGGATTATTTCATTACTTTGTCACCCCTCCCCCCTTTCTGCTTCATTCACCTATGAAGGAGAGGAATAGAGAGACTCAGGACTTGTGTACACTGGGTCAAAACCCTGCATTGGAGCAGAAGTCAATTTTTATGTCCAAATGATGCACAGAGACTTCCAGTCTGTTACATGGATAAAACAAGCTAACAAGGTTTTACCCTGCATTTTGCAAGATGAGGGAATGTTCTGGAGTTTCAGGAAAACTCTGGAGCAGCCCATACTTTGAGATGAGTGTGAACAGCAGATTGGCTCCAAAGCGAACTGGTCTGATGTCTACACAGTGCCACCATTCCCTTTGTCCTGCACTCAGTTGTGGTGGGAAAGGGAGATAGATCAGAGTTGGGTTGTTCCCTTTACGGCAGTAGCTGACTGGAGAGCTCCTGAGCATTGTCAAAATCAGCAAAGGTAGTTGTGTGATCAGGGAGAAACAGTGGGGCAATCCCCTCCCCCTCCTTGGACATGTTTGTTGATGTCGGAGCTCTCTGTCCAAATGCCACAGTGACTGAAACAACAGGACAGGTAAGGGTGAATGCTGAGTGGGGCCAAAGCAGTTTCAGTCTGACTGGACTGCCTGGACTCCATCCCCAACATAAGTGGTGCATCTGAAAGCTCCTTCCTGACCCATATCCTTAACAGTTATCCCAGATGTGCACTGACTTACAATAGGCTCACTGCCCACAGCTAAAAACCCTTGCTAACATAAGGAGTCATAATTCGAATGGCCAGGAACTACACTAGTGTCTACTCTTCTTCCCTCTCGCTCTTTTAAAGTCATACTGTCTCCCACAAGGAAAAAGGACTCAAACACTGGTGAGGAAATAGGAACATTACTAATGTATAAAGATGTGGTAGTCCCCCACCCCCAGTAGAATGTGAACAAAGGGACCATGGCACTTCCATAACAGATGCTCATCTGAAAGCAGACAGAATATAATTCCAAGGTACAATTCTAATTCCATTGCTACATCGCTTCCAACATTCTTCCTTCCTTCAACTGCACAGTAAGTTGCAGCTGATAACGTGCTAGACATCTCCTTCAGTTGCTAGGAATGCAGGTTTGATCACTGTTCAAAGGGACAACCTGTCGGCTACGTGTATTGGAGGAAGGTAAAAAATAGAGCCACAGTTAGGAGCAGTACCGCAGTTTTGCTGTAGAGGGATGGCAGAATATCTGCAAGTTAGAAATTGCAGTGTTGTTTCTGTGCAGGATAACAGCACTAGGGGGGAGATGCAACTGGTCATGCATTGATTGATCATCTCAAAAAAGCATTGCAAATTATCTCAAGCCTAATCTATAATTAAAAGACACATACAGCTTCTCTACATGACTTGTGGTATTTCAGCATTGGGATAAATTGTTGTAATGACGCTTTAGTAGAGTGTGGATGATAAAGCAATTTCTAAATATGCACTGAGTTCATTTTGTCTTTGAGTACTTCTACTGTAGTTAGTCAGACACTGAAGGAATGAATGGTAAGTGAACAGGAACATTTCCACAAAGAATGTAGACTGAATTGAGATAGTAAGATTGACAAGTTGTGTGATCCAGAGTGTATCTGGGTTGAGGTTATAAACCTGCTTCTGAAACTGTTTTTATGTTATCCATGTGGGTCTCTCAACCACCTTTGTTCTTGCAATCCCATTCATAAAGCCACATATAATATTCAGAAAATGCAACCCAATAATTAAGATGTACTGGGATCCTAGCTGCTCCTTCTCAACCATCACATTTGATAGCACGAGAACCAAAAAAACGAGAACGAAAAACAGAATGGAAAAAAGAGTATGTGTTGTGTCCAGAATTGCCAATACTGTTAGAATTACGAAAATTCAGTGTATAGCTGGAAAACCTGGAAAAGCTACTTCTTCTACCTTTCCTGCAGTTTTTTTGTATTGACTTTTTTGCATGTAACTTGTAGAATCCCAGAGCCAATATGGCAACTGGCTCTGCTAGATAGGAGATACATGGAGTTATAGTTCAAAATAACTACTTTTCTAAACCTTGACCCAAAGAGCACCTTATAACATTTTTGCAATTAAGTACACTGAGCTTTTGGGTTCTCTCTGGGGCCTTCCAGACAGGCCCTATTATCCCAAGATCCAGTCCCAGGTTTTCTGCTTTAAACTAGATTATATGAGCCTGCACTGCCAGAAAATCTGGGATAAACAGAAAACCTGGGATCAGATCATGGGATACAGGAACTCCCTGGAAGTACCAAGTACAGAGATCCTCAGCCCACTGAGGAGGAAATGTAAATATTTTGCATTAAATTTGGATTTGGTGTCAGGAACACAGCCTTTTCAGATCCTAAGTTGGTTCCTCAAAGCCTGACTTGAAGACTCAATTCCTGGCTCCTTTTCCACATATGCTTTAAGTCACACCTGCCATTAGGTGAGGACTAATCACTAGGGCTGGGCAATTCGTTTCGTTAATTCGTAATTCGTTAAAAAATTCGTTAATTTTTGAATTACAAAACGATTACAAAACTTATTTTTAAACCTGGAAGTGTTTTTAAATATCGAAACGGCAGGCGCCAAAAAATTTTGTATTTCCGTCCATTTCGGAAATACGTAAGATGGCCGCCTGGCTTGCTAGGAGCTCTCCTCTCTCGGCGCCGGCTGAGCAAGCGAGCGAGAGGGCGAGCGAGAGGGCGAGCGGCGAGCGAGAGGGCGAGGGCGAGCGAGAGGGTGAGGGCGAGCGGCGAGCGAGAGGGCGAGGGCGAGCAGCGAGCGAGAGGGCGAGTGAGAGGGCGAGCGGCGAGCGAGAGGGAGGTCTCCTTCTCTTTCTTTCCTTTTCTCTTCTTTCTCTCTCTCTCACCTTTCGCAGGGGGGTTCTGAGCTCTCTTCCAAAGAAGGCTCACTTGCTTCCTCTTCTCTCTCTCTCTCTCTCTCTCTCTCTCAATTCGAGGCAGGAAACCCCTCCATCCTGCAGCCATCTACACTGCAGCCTGGATGAGGTTTGGCACCACATTGGCTCAATGCTGTAGCATCCTGGGAGTTGTAGTTTGGCAGCCTGGGAAAAAGAGCCCCTCCTGGAAGGAACCCATCCTAGCGAGAGGGCGAGAGGGCGAGCGAGAGGGCGAGCGGCGAGTGAGCGGCGAGCGAGAGGGCCCGCCAGAGTGAGTGCCTGCCTTCCCTCAATAATAATTTCTCCTCCCTATTCTACTAAATTAATAATTAAATTTTAAAAAATATTTTAAAAATATTGAAAAAAAAGGGCGCCATCTTTACAAAATGTTTTGTAAATATTTACGAAATTTCGTAAATACCGAACTTTTTTTTTTGGAAAATTTTGTAATTATTTTAAATATCGAAACAAAAAAACACCCCAATTACAAATCGATTTTAGAAACAAATTTTTGCGTTGTTACCCAGGCCTACTAATCACCATTGGGTGGAATTGCATTGCTTCCCTCCTTCAAAGAATACCATGTCAAGGGACCATGCCTAGCCCCTCCATACAGCAGCTGCAGAAATGTTTCATACCTCCTGTATGCCAGTAAGAAGTTGCCTAGGGACAGGAGATGTAAAAAGTAGTACACCCTGTCCACTTGCATCCGTCAGAGTACAGAAGGCTTCTGGGCAATGTGTGTAGAAACAATTCTAATCAATTATCCTTCACAGTTCTGGCTAATGAGGACTTGGGAGAGAGGCTTCTCTTGTGGTAGTTCCTATGCTATTGAACTCCTTCCCATGAATGGCCCAGTTGGCCCCTTCCTTGCTCTCTTTCCGCCAGTGGGTGAAGACATTTTTATTCAAGCAGGCCTTTAACTTTTTATTAGGAAGCAGTACTGTGTGTCTAAAGTGGCATGCTGGTTTTTAAAAACTTTTTATCAAAACATTTTAACTATTTTAATCATGTTTTAAAATATTATTAATTTCTTCTTAACTTTTGTAAATCAATATTTTAGAGTGATCGTTTAAAAATTGTTGTAGCTCATCTTCAGTCTCATTTTGGAAGAAAGGCAGGCTATAAATCCCCAGCGAGATCAGGTTGACATCTTCCCTCCTTTCTTTCAGAAAGAAGGTTAAATCAGGGTTCTGGGACCAGGCCTTTGGACAGCACTTTGGATGTTGAATCAGACTGGAATTGACTATATGGACTGATGACAATGTTTTTAATGTGTTTTTAAATTAATTTTCCATTTACTGTTTTAAACTGTTTTTATATTTGGTTATATTTGTATTATCTTGTGGTATCGAATTGTTGCTCGTGTAAGCCAACCTGAGTCCCCCCTCAGGCATTGAGAAGGACAGGTTAGAAATGTGGGAAACAAACAAATGTGGGTTGCTTCGAGAATTGTTTTATCTAAAATTGGGAGAAAAACAATCTAAACAAATAAGTGGAAATTTTGAGAATATGGAATAGTAATAAAGAGGTGAGGATACAAGGTTGCTGCTTTTTCAAACAAATTTTATATATATATATATATATATATATATATTAAAAAAGACAGAATACAGGCAGTCCCAAGTTACAAACATCCGACTTACAAATGACTCATAGTTAAGAACGGGTGTGAGACAACAGGAAGTGAGAGAGGAAAATTCACACCTGGAGTCTCCACTGAACCTTTATCATCAATCCAAAATTTTCAAAATCTAATTATAACAGGGACAGAAAGGGAGATTGTGGCGCAGCTGGCTGAGTGTCAGTTGCATTAAGATCACTCTGACCTAAAGGTCATGAGTTCGAAGCCAGCCCGGGCTGGAGTGGGTGTCCAGCCATTGTGTAGCCCGTTGTCGACCTTTGCAACCCGAAAGACAGTTGCATCTGTCAAGTAGGAAAATAAGGTACCACCTTGTGTGGGAGGCTAAATTTAACTAATTTATGAGGCCATAAAGAAAGAAGACTCCGGGGAATGTGGAATGCGGAAGAACTTCATCGGTGTCGTTGATGGACGATGAAAAGCAGCAGCTCCCCCGGCGGCCAGAAAAAAAGTTAAATAGCCTTTGTCTGTTAAATGTTGTTTGTCAAACTGGCATTGAATGTTTGCCATATATGTGTTTACTGTAATCCGCCCTGAGTCCCCTGCGGGGTGAGAAGGGCGGAATATAAGAACTGTAAATAAATAATAAATAAATCTTCTGAACAGTTTTGCACAGAGAGAAAACAAACACCACAGGGGTGTTGTTCACCTTCCCTATGGTATCCAAATGTCGTAATGGGTACATTTGTACAAACTACAAGAGAGGAGATTCCATCTGAACACGAGGAAGAACTTCCTGACTGTGAGAGCTGTTCAGCAGTGGAACTCTCTGCCCCGGAGTGTGGTAGAGGCTCCTTCTTTGGAAGCTTTTAAACAGAGGCTGGATGGCCATCTGTCAGGGGTGATTTGAATGCAATATTCCTGCTTCTTGGCAGGGGGTTGGACTGGATGGCCCACGAGGTCTCTTCCAACTCTTTGATTCTATGATTCTATGATTTTAAAATGTAACTCCACACACACACACACACACACACACACGGAGTTACATTTAAAAATGTACTTACAAACAAATTCAACTAAAGATCAAATCTACAGAAGCTAAATTGTTTGTAACTTGGGTATTGCTTGTAATATTTTTCATGACTTAGGGTTCTATATTTTTTATAGCAGGGTGTCATATCTCAGCCAATAAATAGTATGAGTACACCACATTAAGTAGATTAATAGATTGACAGATAGATAATTTAATATAGGTAGACCGATACATGCTACAAAATTAATACACCTTTAATTAAGTAAGGGCTTAAACAATTTGCTTCTGCCATTGAAAACACACTCACTAGGAAATCCAAGAAGAAATGATATTTTTCGTCCTGGCAAGTGATATGTGATCAGGTGATAATCATGATAACTTACAATTACATCAGAAATTTGGTCTGATTGCAGAATAACACACCAACAGCAGAAACAGACACATCTCCTCAATGACAATGGACGTTATTCTGTGCATTCCCAAGAGCCCTACAGATGACTATAAATTTTGCTACAATTTACTGATTCCTTGGATTTCCTTAAAGTTGTAAAGATTTTTGTATCCCTGAGTTTCACACCTCAAAATATTTAATTATCTTCTGAAGGGAGATTAACAAAAACTATTTGTAGTCGAGCAAATGAAACTACTGAACCAATGAAATCTCCCTTCACCACCACAACTCCTGTCAGATAAATAAATAAATACGCAAGCAAACAAACAAATCTGTAAGTAAGCTTTCAAGCATTTTTTTTAAAAGTAAAGCATGAGAACATCTGAAAAATCCAGAGCGGACAGTGCTCGGCAGCGTTTCAATAGCAAATAACACAACCCTGACACTTCACCAGAATGTTCAAAAAGTAAATTGAATGGCAGCATGATTGCAGTGGTTCCAGTTATGTTAATTAGGTTGAATTCATGGTTCATTGATGCTGCAATTATGTTGCAAAGAAATGCTGCAAGCATGCTATCTCATCCCACTGCAGCCTGCTGAGTGTGCGGCCATTATTCTTCTTGTAGCAAAAACTCTTTCCAAAGGAGATTATATGTTGCAGTTCACGTTGATAAATAAAATATGTAATTCACCAAAAAAAAAGTGTCTGACAATTCCGTTTTGACAACTTATTTCTTACTGCTGTGATATGAAGAGCAAACATTGCTGTTTTTTCACAGTTCATTCTTTCATAAGCAGTT
>NC_090021.1:208643877-208846377 GCF_037176765.1 Anolis sagrei | reverse complement strand
CTATGCAGATGTCCATACTCTACAAAATCGTATGCTACCATGCTAAGAGGTGCTAAGATTTCTTTCTGTATTTTTAAACCTATTATTTATCCCTCTGAACTAAGAAAACACTTCCAGAACAATACTGTAATTTCAATATGTTAATCTGAACTGCATCCTTGATAATGTATAAAGAACTGTATTGAAAACCATGTGTGATTTTTTAAAGGGATCAACTTATATAAAATAGCCAAAGGAATTAAATATATGGGTAAGTATTGGATGCAGTAGTTCATGCCAAAAGCATGAACTTTCATCTGAACACCAAATTTTGCTCCAACTTTAAAGTAAATGTATTGATCATTAAGGGGTGTGAATAATGATCAAAATGCTATCTAATTAGAAGGTAGACGTGATGGGGTATCCTGCTGGTTTTAAACGAGAAGATGTGATGGTAGTTGACTTCATGAATGTTCTTACTTTAAAGTCATGTCATCTGATCTAACAGCAGGTATAGGAATAGAAAAAAAATCCTGCAGAAGGGCTCAGCATCTTACATAGTTAAAACCTAGTTTGCTTTTTTAGTATTTTACCATGGAATAGTCAAGAATCTAAGTAATGAAGGATGTGAATGTTGTTCATGTCGGCTTTTGATAGCTTATACTTTTATTGATACCCAGGATTTCAAAGAAAAGCACAAATAGTATGCTAGATTTGGCAGATGAAGTGTAGTATCTGCTGTGGTGATACGTCTAAGTACCTTAGGAAAGATTTCTTCTCTTCTTGCAGAGTGCTGATAAATTTTGCCTAAGTAAACTGATTTGACCTTGGGACGGACTCAAATTCCACAGAGCAGCCCTTTTGAATGATCTCCAAAACCTACACATCTGAGATGATGTTGGACCACCTCCCAGAACAGTCTTCATCCTAATGGGTCATCTGGGGAATGAAAGACTGAATATATCCTTCAAAAATCAAGGAGGTTTCAAGTTAATAGGGGACAAATTTAGTTTTAGTGTTTTGGGTTTCTTCCCCACCCTCTCTTTGGCTGATTTAACACCTTGAAATTCCACTGCATTAACAGTGGGATTTGGAGAAAATAATAGAGGGCTGAGCACCAAAATTCCAATTACAACCTATTTTTCCCCAGAAACCTTTATTAGTCTTTTCCTTATAGCATATTCTTCCCTTTGCTTTCAGACTCCTTCCATTAATTGCAGTTCTTTTTTGCATGGCTTTATCTTTAGTTGATTTTTTGTTTCCACACTACAGAATCCCTAAAGTTGCCATTTTTTTAAAATATATATATATATAAGCCATTTCTGAACATTTTAAAAAACCATGTGAATCCCTAAAGGAAAAAAAAACCCACTATTTTCTTCCTTACACAAAATAGAGCATATACTGGTAATCTAATATTCATTAAAGACAGTGTTGGCCTTATATTGTTTATTATTTTGTAAATCCAATTATTAGTGACAACTGAAGCAGACCCTCAGAATCACTAGGAACTTAGGAAACATGTATGTAAGATTCATTCATTCAATGGGAATATCCTAGTTGGGACAAAATTAGGTGTTTAGTGTGCGCACACACCAATAACAATCGAGATGCACATTTTCCAAAGTATTACAATGGCATTTTAACAACATATTGCTTAGGCATGAAACTTAAATAAGCATGGCATATCAGGTAATTTCAACTACGCATAGAGAGACACTACTGAAATGCAGATACATAAGGTCGTCCAACCTGATTTGGAAAATAAGGTGTTTATTTATTTGTATAATGAATTAATATCTTGCTTTTCTCCTGCTAACCCAAGATGGTTTATGATAATTTAATGGGTTAACCTATTATATTACAAAAGATTTTTAAAGCAATTAAATGACAGTCGTATTAAAAGAAGTTAAGACAGTTTAAAACATAACTACAAACACAGAAGATAAAAGCACAGCACAGAACTTTCAACATTGATCTGCCATATGATTGAAAATCAATTAAAGGTCTGTAGCCTATCTGCGGAAAGAGAACATGGAAGGAAGGGAACTAGATCTCCCGTAGAAGGGAGGTGAACAGCCTGGGGGAAATGTCAGAATAGCCTTTTTTGTGTCTTCACATACGGTGTTTGTTTCTAATGCTGTGGGTCAGAACTGGGGGCATATCTACATGGGCACTTGAAATGGCAGGAATTGGCTCCATGGTGTATATATGATACATGGAGCCATCTTGCCCCTAATGTGGGAATACAGTTGCTTAATGCTATTATGTTATGTTGTTGTTCATTGGCATAACAGTGGCCTTGTAGTTTCTGAGAGCTTGTGATCATCACCCAACGAGAGAGAGAGGAAGGGATAACCCTCTCCCTCCCTAAGTCACCTGACACCTTTGCTTACACTGGCAAGAGTACATAAGCTCACTTGAGTTCCAAGGCCACCAACTAATGGTGACGAATAACAACACAGAAAAGGTTTACTTTCTGACGGGGCTGAACCAGGTTCAGCCTCACTGGACAACAAGGACTCTGCTCCCATCACTGACATGGTTCAGGATCAGAGTAGTATAAACACCAATGCAGAGCTGGTCCAAAGCAGCAATGTTTCATACGAGTCCCAGATTTTGTTGGCAATCCAGAACCTTCCCTCTAATACCCCGAAGCCTCAGTGAGCTTATATAGGGCTGTTTTTCAGAGTCAGGACCCAACCCATGCAAGGCTTTCAGGTATATTACTTGTATGCTGAACATTGCCTGGGAAGGGAAACAGATACTAGTTGCAGCAATTTATCCTTTCTTTTTCACTGCTGTTAACCTTACTACATCAATACGTCACAATAAATTGAATATTTGACAAATTATGGCTCCCTCATAGAAGATGAAACCATTGGACTCATTTTAACCATAATTTTGTCAATGCACAAGCAAATCACAATTAAACCAAGAAGGGATGAGAACGATTGCTTTAGAGGAGAATCAGAGCACAGTCATGGATAGTTCCTTATTGTTGTTGTTTATTCATTCAGTCATTTCCGACTCTTCGTGACCTCATGGACCAACCTACGCCAGAGCTTCCTGTTCCTCATTGGTATGCCATTATTTGCTGGAAGCAAGACTGCTCCAGGCATTCTGAGTATATGGTTTTATTAAACATATGACAAAGAAGAGCAACAATAAGCATGCTAACTGCACTCCAAGTGGAATTTTTGCCACCATCCATGTCTATAATGGGAAAAATTCTTCTCTCCGTGGAGGTCCCTTGCATGATTTAGGACCCTAACAAATCGGTGTTCTACCTCACCTAGGGGGCCTTCATGGACAAAGGAAAGGAACCAGTTAATCTCATGTTTGCGATCACACTCTGATCACAATGGAAACTTGGGCTTTAAGGCAGGAGAGCGTAGTAAATACTCCAGACTTACATATAGGTTTTTGGAAGAGATCAATTACTGTAAAAAAAAAAGTGAAATTATACATAGCTTGTCAATATCAGGGCAATTATAAAACAACATAACTTAGTTTATCTATAAAGATGCCCTCCCTATCTCAAATGCAATCAGATCCCAAGTAACTCTTCTTGCAAACTATGTAATCTCACAAAGAAGTGACAGCTTTCTCTTCATATTGATTCAATTTTACATGAATATATTTTTAAAAATAATTGCCATTTAACCCAAAACCATCCAATTCAAGGGTCAAGCACAGATATTAATTTTCTAAATACATCTCCAAGATAGCAAAATTTACTTTCCACACGAAGGGCAGCAAAATTTTATTTTAAAAGGCAAAATAACAATTTATTGGATTCCAGGACAAATTATTCAGCTAGCTAGGACTGGCTCACAGACACCGTTTTGTTCAGTAAGAATACATCCTATTTATAAAGGTATGGGGGAAAATTGAACTATAAAGTGGTTTTGTAAATGAGAACATCAGTAATTATCCTGGCTTTTTTCTGAATATATACAATGCCATAAATTGATCTGCACCATAAGGAACAGAAGCAGCCTTTACCTTGACAAGGAAATAAAAGAACATATAGCTTTCTTTCATAAACAAATCATGCAGGAAAATCAAAGATGTTGCGGTCTCTCTCTTTCTATGTATGTTTTTGAAAAAATAAATAGGCAAGGAACAAACACCTCAACACAGTGCTTATTTGACTGGTGGAAAGCTAAATGTAAGCCAGGGAGAGGGAGAGCATCTACCTTCTTAAAGAAGGTTTTTTCCTTGATCCAAAGAACAAGGTATCACAACTCAGAAAATATATTCAGTTATTGCATAACAGCAAAGAAGCAAAAAAGAAAAAGAAAAAAGGAATATATCAGAACTAAGTCTGCAGTCATAAGCACACTGCATAGTATGTTTCATTGAATTCCCAAGTAATCACGTCTTGAACAGCATGCCAAGCATTATGCTAGAAACTAGTCCAGTCTATGTCTATGCAATTTGGCTATTATAGTGAATCAACACATTTGCTTAGTTATTTTGCAAACATATTATCAAGATTAACTCTATTACCAATTTTTTTAAAAAAAAATAACAGAAGTTGTTGAACTTTTTCAGATGCAAAAAAAAAGAGAATAAAAACGCAATGCAGTATGAAAGCAACTAAGTTTATTTAGGAGCCCATAATGTTTATTTGCAAGAATGCAATATTGTTTATTTAGAAAGTAAAACTAAATATTTAGTCTTTTTAAAAGCCGAGAAACACAGATGCAGCTTTTGAAAATGAAAGACTATGTGGGTGTGGCAAAACACTGAAACAGAAAAGGAGCCATATGTTCCTGTTAATTTTTTGTAAAAGAGCAGGTAACGAGCAACCAACTAGTAGGATTACTAGTTGGTTGCTCGTTACCTGCTCTTTTACAAAAAATTAACAGGAACATATGGCTCCTTTTCATATGGCCCCAAGAGGTCTGAACATCCCACCCAGCATGAGACTGTTTCCACGTGAATGGTACATGCAAGCTAAATGATGCAACATACAATATGTAACTAGTTATATAGATGAGTTCACTAATACCTACACTTTGTGTAGTGTCGTCTGTAACAAAAGTCCTGTACTGTGTAAGATTAAAATATGATTTGGAACTGCAGCCACTATAGAAAAACTGCTGTTTGGAAATTGCTAAAGGAGGTGTGGCTTCAGGTCTTCCCCTTTTCTCACATGAATCACTTCCATACTGTGCACTGAACCCTTGCTTGATTTTTCCCTTGACAATATATGATTAATAAATCTTTAAGCAAAAAATAATAATAATGTATTGATGATGATGGATAAACTGTTAAGGAGAGCCACCTTCTTCTCCCCCCTCCCCTCTCTGGATGTGGTTGCATCAAGAACCAACTACAGATGTTAACGCAAACTACTGGTTCATTTTCTTCTCACCCAAATCCCTCATTTTGATTCACTTAATCTCTCTAGCACACGCTGGCATCAACATCTGGATATTTCCAGGAATTAGTATGATCCAATCTCTCTTTGCTCACAATTATAATCAGATGATAAGAGGTGAAGGGTACTGATTTTCACCTACAGCATAGAACCAATATTGTCCCACCTCTCAACCAGCAATGTAATTGATCTCTGTTCCTTAAGGATCACCACTGTAGCCTCTGAGGGGTTTTCCAGGACTATGAAGTTGGTTTGGAGAGTGCACTCTGAACCATCAGAAGAAAATGTGTGGATTGATGAAACATGTGAAGGTTCCCTGAATCATTGGTGACCTTTGGTTTTATCTTTCTCAAATGCACCCCCCCCCCCATGGCACACCAGGTTAAACCACTGAGCTGCTGCACTTGCTAACCAAAAAGTTGGCAGTTCGAACCCATGGACAGGGTGACCTCCCACTGTTAGCCCCAGCTTCTGCCAACCTAGCAATTCGAAAACATGCAAATGTTAGTACATCAATAGGTAGCACTTCTGTGGGAAGGTAATGGTGCTCCAGGCAGTCATGCTGGCCACATGACCTTGGAGGTATCTGCGGACAATGACAGCTCTTCAGCTTAGAAATGCAGATGAGCACCACCCTCTAGAGTCAGACACAACTAGACAATGCCAAGGGGAAACCTTATGCCATATACAGGGAAAGAAGAGTCGAGCCACCCAACTGCAAGCAGTCCCCAAGTTACAAACAAGAGAGGTTCTGAAAGTTTGTTCTTAAGTTGAATTGAGTTTGTAAGTCAGAACAAGTAATTTTTAAATGTAACTCCAGCTTTGGATAGCATAGGGAAAGGTTAACACCTCCGTCATGTTTGTTTTGCTGTTTGTGCCCTTGTTCAGTAGATTTCACCTCCCTTTCTGTCCCTGTGATAATTGGATTTTGGAAAATTTGACTTGCTGTGAAAACAAGCAAAGTTTCAGTTGAGATACCTTTTCCCCATGATAACTCTTTCAGGAGTGAATTTACCTTCCTAGAGGTAGATTTCTCTCACTTCCAGTTGTTTCATTCCTGTTCTTAACTATGAGTCATTTGTAAGTCGGATTTTTTAACTCGCGAACTACCTGTATTTAGTTTATCTATCGCTAATTTGCTGAAATATCCCTCATTCAGAATCCCCAAATCCAAAATTGTCCAAGATATCTCATTATGTACACACAAGCATTCCAACACACACACACATCTGTACTTTATATATATTTGAGTCACCTGAGGGCTGCGAAAAACAGTATATAAATAAAGTAAATAATAAATTTATATATATATATATATATATATATATATATATATATATATATTCAAAGTACAGATGTGTGTGTGTGTATCTCCAAAGTACTGAACAATTCTTTTCCCAGGTATTTCAGATAAAAGATTCTCAGTCAGAACATAATGCATGAATTTGCGATTTAAATGGCCAGGAAAAAAATGTCTATCTACATGCAATTAGTCTACTTTTAAAAAAATGTAGCCTTTTAAAATCTTCAATTAAAAAAACCCCTCAATAACAACATTATAAAGATAGTAATTTTTACAAATTAGCCAGCAAGCTTTTCTGAACTTTTTCAAATTTAACTTTTTAAAACTTATTTTAAATTATTTCTATTTCATTTAATTATTTTGCTGTTTTAGATTATTTAGCTATAAATTGTGTTTTCTGAAAGCTGCCTTCAGATCTTTGCTATATGGCAAGATATAAATATGTTTATACTTAATTAATAAATAGCCTGTAAAACTACTGACAAAAAAGAGTTTATCTGGAGCAAAAGGTAGGAATGTAGACCATGGTGCGATCTCAGAAATGCAGGGAATGTACATTCAGAAAGAAAATAGAAACCCTTCTCTCACGATTCATGTCACATGTTACTGGGTCATGGGATTGGATTGCAGTGTGTTTATGAGACATCTGTGCAGCATGTATGCTCCAAGTATGTACTGAATCCTGAATACTTTTCATTACCCTTGGTCTCTTGAATTCCCGAGGTTAAATAAGATGCAGGCAAAGGATGAAAGGATGCTCAGTAATGCTGACACAACTACCTACAGGCATATGAAAGGTTCACAATGGCCTTGTGACTCAAGGTATTAATTGTGTGAAACGGCATCTTCTCATTTGCAGAAATAAGTATTGGACTTAAAAGGACTTTCCTTTGGCTGTTTGTGTCTGAAACTATTACTGCCTTGACCAGCAATATTACATCTCTAATTACACAATTAGAAATTCGGTATAATTTACTCCCCTGTAATAAGAAGGAGGAGGAGGAGGAGGAGGAGAAAGCGGTATTAGACAATAAACAAATTATTTCACCATGTGGAAAATTACTTAGATACTATCTGAAAGGTATTTTCTCCCCCAAATGCAGACAATGAAATTTCATCCCAAGAGGGGGGCAAAAAGGAAAGGTGGGGAGGCAACACCAACAACTGTGATGACTACAAGTCTCTTTACTGCATTCATTTATTGTTCAGTTCACAGTCTCTGAATACAACACAATTCTCCAACTGAGTCAGCTTTCATAATTCAGCAGTACAAAGTCTGCAAACACATGTAACCTAGATCCATATTTCACAGTGACAGCATATGATAGCAGAATGTGAAGTATTAATGCTAGTGTCACTACAGTCCTACACTCTACTGCACTTTAAGAGAAAGCAGCTGCTGAGATGAAATGTGTGCCAACTGTCTGAAGACAGAAACATAAGAAACATTCCTTCTGTTACAAAGGGACACACACACACACTCGTAGACACATAGTTTTCTTTTAGACTGGAGACGCAAAGTTTTTTGGTTTGTTTGTTTTACTTTTTTCCCTTTCGAATTTCTATCTGTATATGTATTTGTACAATCTGAAATGAAGAAAAAGGACAAGAAAAGAGCCTTGTGAGAATTGATGTGATTTCTCTCCAACAGCCAGAATTGTGTGGGTCAAGGTTATGTGATTGCATGTGAAACTGATGGAGCAACACGTAATCATAAGACTTACCTACAAAGTGACAGCATTGTTCATACACAGTCCCAATTCCATGAATCTCGGCACTCGGCAGAACTGTAATTGCTATCTGGTATCAGATTAACACAAGGCACGGGGATGCTTACATGCAAGTAACAAATGGGCTATAGGTCTAGCCAAAATTACTTCTGGAATTCTTAGCTCTACAAATGCTCTCCTGACAGGGTTGATTCCAGCACAAGAATGGCATTACTGTGCTTCAATGGGATTGTGCTCCACTCAAAGTTTCAATACCTCAATAAATAAATCAGATTGGAATTGTATACTGTTCTTCAGAACTAGTTCTTTCTTTATTCAAGAAAGAAAGAAAAACGTAACAGAACGATGACAGAACAAACAAGCACATTTTAGTCCATATAATACTAAAACTATGCAGCTACATTCAATCTGCAACTGCAGAACTAAAATTAAATACTAATGAAAATAACAGAACATACCGAGTATACCCGAATATAAGTCAATCCGAATACAAGCAGGGGCACCTAATTTTACCACAAAAAACTGGGAACACGTATTGACTTGAGTATAAGCCGAGGGTGGAAAATGCAACAGCTACCGGTAGATTTCAAAATAAAAAATAGATACCAATCAAATTACATTAATTGAGGCATCAGTAGGTTAAATGTTTTTGAATATTTACATAAAACTGTAATTTAAGTTAAGACTGTCCAACTCGGATTAAACCATTATTCAGACCTTCTCCAATGTAAGTGTAAGAAGTGTAATAAAAAGAATCAATAGAGTCAAATAATAAATGTAATAATATAATAATAAATAGAGTAAATTAATGTAATAGTAATAGTAATAATAATAATAATAATAATAATAATAATAATAATAGTAATACAGTAAAATAATAAATAAGCCGGGAGGGGCTTTTTCAGGCTTAAAAAAGGGCTGAAAAACTTGCCTTATACTCAAGTTTTAAATGTATTTTGATATTTTGTGTTTAATGACACAAAAGATTGTACTGTTTTTAAAAAAATATATGCTCAAATTTCAATGCATTTGCATTGATTAAATTTGTGTAGTCACATTAAGTCCCTATATTGGGAAATGGGTGGGATAAAAATAGAGTAAATTAATAAAAACACACACAAAAACGAACTAACAAAAGGACAGATCTATGAACCTCCCACTCACTATCTGATGGTTTTTATCCCCTATTAGTGTATTCCCTTTAAAAGATATTATATAATTCCACTTCTATTTCTGATAACACTCTACTACTTCATAAATGCTACGGCTAACAAATGTCCCCATCTTAAACACTAAGTAGTAGTTCTAAAGAACTTAAACTTTTTGCATGTATATTAATATACCATGGCTTGTATCATATGTTACATGAGTGTCGTCTCACAGAAGCACAGTGCCATTAATAAGTGTGAGACTATCTGAAATATTTGGCTTTAATTTATTTAAAAACCAGCAGAGCCTCCTGGACTTCCTTATCAGACAACTCATTGTGCATTTATGGGCTGGACAATGAAACAAGGGAGGGATGGTATTAATGGTGACACACTTTGGCAAGCTCATGGCGCAGTTCATTCAAAAGGCAATTTTAAAATTGAATGAAGGGGTCTGACGATGCAATAAAATCAGCCACAATGCCAGTGAACAGTACTTAGGAGGAAAGCCTCTAATTATCCTATTTATAAATCAACAGCAATTTTACTGATGACTTCTTTGCAAACCTGATTAAAATAAACTTCAAAAAAATTAAAAACTCATCAAATGGTATTTATTTTATTAAATTGCAATTTTAAAAGTATTATCGATTAGCTTTAATAATGCCAAGGATAAAAACTTGGCTATGGGGAAAAATGAGGAAGCATGTTTTGTTTTGTCATTTTTTTTTTTAAAAAAAGAGAGGAACATTTGTATAACATTCTGCAACATAATTATGATGCTGCCCTTGGGGAAGGGGATTTTATTTTATAATGAGAATGTTTACACTGTTATGGGGTTCAATCTATCTGGGAGGGAAGGTTAAACTTCTTTCCATTAAAGTCAGTCTTATAATGAAAAGCTCTGAAGGAAGAAAAAAAAAAAAAGAATGGAGTCTAATATAGTAGATGTAATGGTCTATTAAATGATTCACATACTCCACACACGAAATGAATCAAATTCATCTTGTATCTTACTGCTGTTTTATGATAAAACTGTTTACAAAAATTAAACTATTGTCAAGATAATTACATATAACACATACTGCATTACTGTAAGTATTGTCTTACTCAGTGACCTAGGGAATAATGCTTAGGTACAGTAAGAAGGCGTTAGAGCTTGAATGTTTTATTGTGCTGGAACATGGGCACAAGAATGCTATTCCTCTTCTACTGAAGCCAAAAATCAATTTAGTTTTAAAAGTCATGCCGCTATTCGGCACAATTCTTTTACAGTGAAATTTTTGCATACATTCTTTATGATGTAATTCCTACATTCCTGCAACAGATGCTTGTTTATATACCAATTTACTCAAATGCTGCTGTATTAGGTCATGTTATTGAGAATGTAACCTCCACCACTGGTTTATATGCCCAAATCACAGTTACAACTAATGTTTTCTTTCACTTCTCTCCTTCCAGGCATTGTTCAAAACCAGCATTCATAATTACTGGGCTGAGCTACACATTTTGAGAACAATGCAGCAAATTGTGTACACTTTTAATTACAACCAATGTTTTGTTCCAATTACCTTTTTATTTTTAAAAATACTGAAAAGTATTTGTCAAGTGGACAAGAATTTAAATTCTATGTCAACAGGTCTATAAGTAAAGGTAAAGGTTTGACATTAAGCCTAGTCGTGTCCAACTCTGGGGTGTGATGCTCATCTCAATTTCTAAGCTGTGTCTACAACACCTTCAAGCTCATGTGTCAGGCACGACTGCATGGGGTGTTGTTACCTTCCCGCAGAAGTGGTATCTACTGATCTACTCACATTTGCATGTTTTTCAACTGCTACGTTGGCAGAAGCTGGACCTAGCAGCAAGAACTCATTCCACTTCCTGGATTTGAACCACCAATCTTTCGGTCAGCAAGTTCAGCAGCTCTGCAATTTGAACCGCTGTGCCACCAAGGGACCCTTAACAGGTCTATATGCTGCCTTATTTAAGCTGATTGCAATACAGTTTGGACATTTCTTATCTTGAATTCCAAAATATTCCAGAATTGTCTACGTGGGTACTCTAGATAGGAACATCTCTGGTTTCTGATACTTCAAAAACATTTCACTCATAAAATGATAAAAAATATTGTGTATAAAATTATCTCCAGACTACGTGAATAAGGTGTATATTTGAACATAGATTAATTTTACATTTAGACTTGCACCCTATCTCCAAGATATCTCATTATATACATAATGAAAAAATCTGAAAAGAGAATCTGAAATCTATGGACGCTTTTAGACAGGACTTAAACCCACTTCGGAGCGGGTAAAGAAACCCGCTCCAAAGCAGGTTTAAGTCCCCACAAGCACCCAAAAGATCTGAGCTTTCCCAGGGGTTGTCCCCATGCCAATGCAGTAACTTCCACGCTGGCATGGAGTCACCAACCCCCCACCCCTTTAAAATAAAAGACAAATTTATTGGGCCACCACGCCTCCTCTCTGGAGGCCTCCTGGCACATAAAAGTGATATGCCAGGAGACTGGGGGGCTTGCAATTTTCCTCCACCCCATCCTCCAGGAATGTTATTTCTATGCACCAGAAGGCCTCTGGAGAGGAGGCATGGTGGCCTGGTAAGGTTTTTCAAAGTTATTTAAGGCTTTTGGGGGTGGGTGTTGGAGAGGGGGGCACCTTCCTCACTTCTCCGGGCTTTTGGAAGACCAAAGAAATGAGATGGGTGTGGGGACTGGCCCCTGGGAGTACCTGGTAGTCAGTCCCCACAGGTCCAATACCCTTTTACACCTGGGCCTTTCAGGAAGGCCCAGGTGTAATGGGGTATCAAATTAATTTGGGACAAAGCAAGGTTTTCCTGCTTTGTCCCGAATTGATTTGCTTTTAACTGAGGTGTCGTTTTGATGCCTCAAGTAAATGTCTCACAGGGTCAACATGTTGGCCTTTGTCTGGTAGGGCCCTAAGACATCTCAGGTCCTAAGCAGTTTGGATAAGAAACAACATAGGGAATAGGTGACCTGGATACAGTAAGAAGGCATTAGAGGTTAAGTGTTTTATTGTACTGGAACATGTACTTTTTAAAATGAACTAACAACATTTGAAGCAATATAGCTTTTGAGTTATGAATGCATTTACAGTAACATTATTCATACCGTTACACAATATATAGATTGGGACTTTATTATTATTGTTGTTGTTGTATGTTCTATAGAGAGAAGAAGCAGCTTAAAGAAGAGTAAATTCTCCAACCCAGAATTATACAAGAAAGCTTTGCTTGGTTTCGTTTTGTCTTAGAGAAGGCAACTGGGACAAGCTTGGAAGTGATTTGGAGAGAACCACCTCCGTTCCCAAGTGTGTATAAAAGACAGCCAACTATGGCTCAGATTTTCCTCAAACAACCATCAACCACCACAGATGGGAAAACTCACTAGTACAGAATTTATTCTCTACTGAGATATGCTGTGATAAGATATGATTGGGAAACTTGCCTGATGTACCAGACATGTAAGCAAATGTTTTAAGTGGAAGTAACATAATTAACGTAAATGGGGAAATAAAATAGCCTGAGTGATATGACGAGCTAAAGTGATGGCCTGTTATAATTCGCTATAAGCAGAGAGCAGCATGTTATTAGTATTTAGGCATTGTTATTAAGACAAGACCAGAATATACAAATAGAAGCAAAGTGCCCATTTTAAGAGTGGCTTTTTCAAGTGACTGTTAGTGCTGTTGTATTTAAAGCTAAGACAAATACTTCAAAAACTATGAAATATTATTTCCCACATATATGCTTTACCCGTCAAATTTCAGTTAGAGGTTTTTTGCATAGAGTTTCTAAGTGACACAAAAGTTAGTGTGATTGTGAGGAAAATACACAAAGATTCCATATGTTTTACTATAATTTGAATGATACATTTTCTTTAGATGTCTTGTCACCAGATACCCAAATATCAGAAAAAATATTACATAACTAGCGCTTGAGACCAGCTACATTAGGGTAAATTTCAGGGATTTCTCAGCCACATAAACCAAGGGTTAGTTCTCAACAAACAAATGGGTAATTTCCTTGTGGGTGAATGATTGGTTATACAAAGAAACCAAGAGAAAATTCCCAGGAGTCTAGGAGTCCCAACCCACAAAAAAAAGGTTACAGAGCCTAGGGGTTGTCCCCAGAGAAAAGGCATGAACATAGAGAGACTTCCTATATATTTCTTCTATTTGAAATCTCAAATTGCTACAATAAACCTACATTTGGCTGCTCCTGACTATATGACAACCACTTTATTTTTAGTAAAGCAGTAGCAAGAAAATAATGAGAGCAGTATCGTCAAATGCAAAGCAGTATTTCCTAAAAGCTTAGTGATAAATGTAAATTGTATAATATAATGCTGATCACCCTGCAACACCAGACCAGGTTGGTGTGCATAAAGGTTTTCAGTTCAAATCAAGAGTGGAAATCTTACAATCCTCCAGATATTGTCAGGCTGTCAAATCTCAGCTAACCAGAACACTGTAAAATTCTGGTCCAATCACATCTAGGCAGTCACATAAACTACCCCTACTTTTGATACTTAAAATGAGGACTCTACCATCTCAATGTACCTAGGATAAAAAACACCTTTTGGTCTGCCTATCTATCCCCATTGAACTGTGGGGAAAGAGAGCTCCAAGACCTACTGCTGACATTAATCCAGGGGATAGGATGTCTCTGGTAACCCTATCTAATAGGGCTGGGCAACCACGGAAAAAATTGTTTCTAAAATCGATTCGTTTTTTGCGGGTTTTTGCGTTTCGATTTTTAAAAGAATTCTGAAATTTTTCTTTTAAAAAGTTCGATATTTACGAAATTTCGTAAATTACGAAACAATTATGAAACGATTTCGAAACAATTCGTTAATGGCGGACGCAACCGCGCAATACACTAAAAAACCTCCAAATGGGACAGGGGGAACTTCTGAAGCTTCCCTCTCCCTCTGTTGTTGACTGTTGGTGTGATATTTATAATTTTTTTTCACCGATTAAACAAACAACAACTATAAAACTTGCCCCAGACATGCGGAAATAATAACGAAATGATTTCAAAACGATAACGAAACGAATACAAAACGAATTCGAAACAATTACGAAACGAATTTAAAAATTCGTTTCGTTTTTTAGTTGCTCCTGAATGGTTCGTTATCGCTTCGTTACAAAAAAACGAATTTTTAACGAATTACGAAATTACGAAACGAAACCGCCCAGCCCTACTATCTAATAATCTGAAATACATAGGCAACAGCTACATTTTCAGTGTATCTTCTCTGACCATCGGTGAATGCCTGCACTTAAAACTTTGAATTGCCTTTTTAATAAGACAGGTTTACAAGATTAGTCATTTTATATTTTGATGAATAGTTCATTAATAATGTTATATTGTTTATTAATTAATATTTAATGCAACAATGTTGAATAACATTATTAAATGATACTGGCATTAAACTTGGTATGTAAGACCGAATGGCCTGGATGATTACGGTGATGCCTTTCATCAATTTCTTCTTACACTGCTTTTTTCTCTTCTAGTACACACCCAATGATTAGTATTTATGACTTCACAACACTAAAGCTAAGATTTCTGTTGTACATTTCAGAAGGAGCTGCTCCAGAAAACTTAGGGATTGTGTATACTGGCCATGTAACTCAAAGTGAACAAGGTTCCAGAGAAGGTGGTTGCCACACAACTCCAAAGGCTCTTGGATGAAACTGATTATCTGGATCCATCTCAGTCTGGTTTCAGGCCTGGTTATGAGACAGAGATGGTGTTAGACCCTCCTCTCAGTTCCACCCCCATCTTAAGCGCGGCTGGTGGGAGGCCTTCTCTATGAACACTCCCCCCGAATGAACTAAAAATGCCCCCCTCCTCTCCTTTAAAAAGCTTTTAAAAATACTTCTATCCACTTTAGCCTATGGAGAGGAGGAGGATTAGTTGCTGTTTACCATCGTATGATTGAGATGATTTTAAACAATGGATTTTAATATTGAGATAAATGATTTTAATGTTTATGTATGTATATAGCCTATTTATGTCCTGGCACTGAATATTTGCCATTTATATGTTGTGCTCTGCCCTGAGTCCGTTTGGGGTGAGAAGGGCAGAATATAAATGCTTTAAATAAATAAATAAAGTCTAATAAGTTGAGTCAAATTTTTAAGAGTTTGTTTTTTGACTTGTTATATGTTATTCTTGGCATTGAATATTTAACACTGTGTTTTATTTTACTGGAAGCCGACCTGAATCCCTTCGGGGAGATAGGATGTGTTATAAATAAAGTGTTATTATTATTATTATTATTAGTAGTAGTAGTAGTAATATTATTTCCTGGCTTTGAAGTGTTTTATTACCTATGAGTCGACACATATCTACTGTAGAATTAATTTCCTCCACTTTACCTGCCATGGTTCAAGGATATGGAAGCATGGGATTTGTAGTTTGGTGAGACACCAGCACTCCTTGGCAGAAAAGGTTAAAGACTTTGTAACATTACAACACCTATGATTCCACAGCACTGAGCCATGTCAAAGTAGTAGCAAACAACTTTAATACTACAGTGTAGATGCACCCTAAGATGTGTGGTGGGTTAGAAACATACACTAATCAAACTATATCAACAAATTATTAAATTACAAAATATGCTTTAGACAGACAATCCTTTATACTTAATTAAGCACCAAATCAAAAAAATATTCATCCACACTAAAGTACCTATATAAGTCACATTTTTAACTTGCTACGTTATCACATTGGGGCTTTAATGTGGGCAGCTCCGTTCTTCTGTCATGTGCAGAATTCTGGGAAATGTAGTTTAGGGTGGGGCCTTTTGAATACTTTGCTACAGAGGTCCTCACTTTCCCAAACAACATTTCTCACAATTCTGCATGTGCCAGAAGAATGGGGCTGCCCATGTTAAAGCCCCAGTGTGGTTAGGGGGTTGGTAAACTTCGAACATATGTACAACTTTTTTTTCAATTGTAATGCATACTTCAGCTGCAACTCTGCCAGAGAATGATAAAGACTATGTAAATCTACAACTCTTGCAATCCATATCATTGATCCCTGAAGGTTAAAGAGGTGTTCAATTGCATTAATTCTAGAGCACACATGAACCCTAAGGGCCAGCTTATACTGGCTGGTAAATCCAGGGCCAATCTCTCAAATTCACAGCGAAGGAGTTTACACAGTCCTCCCAGAAACCCCTAGCTAGTGTATCCACTGGCAACACTGGGCCCTTCCAGACAGGCCCTTTATCACAGGATCTGAGCCCAGTTTTTCTATTTATCCCAGATTATCTGACAGTGCAGATTCATATATTCCAGATTAAAGCAGAAAACCTGGGATCAGATCTTGGGATAAAGGGCCTGTCTGGAAGGCTCTCTGGCTCAGGGTATTGCTATCTAAAATAATAACTTGTTCAAGTTCTGTTTCAAAAACACCTACTTCATAGGCAATAGTCATAAAGTCTACTAAGAAATGTAGTAACGTCAAGGTGTAGCAACACCAGATAATTCTAGACAATAAGCGGATATGTGGGCCCTCTGTAACAATGAGCTTTTATACAGATGCATCTATACTGGTGCACCTATTGTTTTCTGGTAGGTGCCTTAAACAAATGTTTCCCTACCTAGTGAGTAATGAGAGATGGAACACCACGCCATACATTTACACATTCGTTCCATAAACTCAAGATGTGGAGAATGCAGTATTGAACATCATTATCTCAGCATATTTTGAGAAACAGGTTCATTATTATGATTTTATGTATCCAAAAAAAAAAAGAAGTCTTGGAATTGAATCTAGATAATCAAATAGAAAGAAAAACCCAATTTTATAAGCTCTAGCCATATATGTTGGCAAGAAAAGAAGACATGGCACAGAGTGCCATCTTTGCCTGAAAGAGTTACACACATGTGTGCAAATAAGGAAATAAGTGATTCTTTCTATGCAAAGGAACAAGTACTCAATCAAATGATAGACATTTTAGGGTAACGTAGGTATATTCTTAGAGAAGACAATGATGCTGGGGAAAATGGAAGGAAAAAGGAAGATGGGTCGAGTAAGGAAAAGATGAATGGATGGGATCCTTGAAGTGACTGCTTTAACTCTGAAGGAGCTGGGGGTGGTGATGGCCAACAGGGAGCTCTGCCGTGGGCTGGTCCATGAGGTCACAAAGAGTCGGAAGCGACTGAACGAATAAACAACAACAGGTATATGCTAGTGACACCACTATGTGACACCAGTATCTTAGACATCTACTGAGTTACAAAAGGTGGGGTTGAAAGGGGGTGAGGAAAGTCCTAGAAAGAACTTTACAAAATGGTATTCCGGAAAATTCATCACTGTGACAAAAAATGAGAGATGTGAGTTCACCTACTACCTCTGAAACTGCACTTTCTCAAAGAAAGAAACCAGAAAAGGATACAGAAAGAACCAAAGCATATTTGAAAATATTAGCTCTTATTAAAAGGGAAGCATAATTAATAGATCACAACATGTTTCTACCTTTTCATATGGAATTTCATACGATTAAAATAAACTGGAAATGAAAGTGCTTGTAACAGGCACGTTGAACCTTTCTTCTTCTATTAGCATATCAGTCTGCAATCATATCTAGATCAATAGCGAAGATATCTGCTTAAAAGAGCACCACGCTTTCTTTTGTCAGTAATTCATTACTTTTTATTAGGGTCATTGCTTGAAAACTTCAAAAACACCATATGGACCTAATTGTGGTTTATTTTGGCAAAAAAGGAAGACACTGTAGAACAATTGAGGCATTACATTCTACAATTCCATTACTTTCATCCCTCTCAGTTTTATTACTGTGTCATTAAAGGCAACTTGAGTGAGCAAAGAATTATAGTGTCATGTGTACGGGCTAGTAGATTAATAACAAAACACACTCAAGTTTAAAGGTATCTAACAGCTGTTTTCATTATTTTGTGTAAATACGCTTGAAGCATATCTATCTGATTAGTGGATAGAGTGCTCTTCTCTGTCACATGCCATGGGCACCGCGATGTGCTAGCAATCAAAGTGCTCAGAAAATGAGTTTACATTGTTCACTGCTGAAATACACAAATGTCAGAAAGTGACTGCGCATCAAAGCTTAGGCAAATCATCTGCCGCAAACAAACAGATTCCAATGCACATTTCGGCTTTAAACATTCCACTGCAGCACAATGACTGAACAGGACTTATTGCAAGCCAAAATGAAGTGATGCTCGCAGAATAATAAGTTGCTAGCATACATAGGGAGGAATGACTTCAGAGCTAGGGTACTTTCCACAGCTGAAGTCATATTGTTTGCATACTGCCCATAAAGTACGTGCACGGGTCCCACTCTGCAGCACAAAACGGGAGGAAAAGAGAAGGGGAGCACAAATCCCTACCAAATAATCTATTTTTGTTTCCTGGGTGCCTTTCTTTCCCCCAACTAATGGGCAGTCATTCTTCCCCCCAACTGTTCACTATCATGTCTGGCAGATAATAACAGCACAAAAGTCTAATTCAATAAAATGCAGCAAACAGCCCTCCATACATTCACACAGTACAGTTGAAAAAAGGAAGGAGGAACAATTTACAGTCAGATTACAGCAAAAGACTTCAGAGATGTAAGAAATCTGAGTAAAAGACTTTCATGAAGAGCTCCTCCACTGTAAGTTCTATGTCAGAGAATGTAGGTTTGCTGAGATGCGTATGTTCTTTCATACATACGCATGACATACATACGTATGTTCTTTCATACATACGCATCTTCATGGTCAACTGAAATGATTAAAGTGTGACACATGGAAAACCAACAAACACAACACGTCACAAGTGAAACAGAAAGTCAATCAGAGAAGTAAACACAGAAAGCAATTCTTCCAGGACGAGACAACATCTGATGCTGTAGACCAGTGGTTCTCAACCTATGGGTCCCCAGATGTTTTGGCTTTCAACTCCCAGAAATCCTAACAACTGGTAAACTGGTTGAGGTTTCTGGGAATTATAGGTCAAAACACCTGGGGACCCACAGGTTGAGAACTACTAGGATATATCTTCAGAGGAAGGAATTGGCAAACTGCCTTATGAAATTTGTGGGGTCACCATAAGTTGACAGGCGACTTGAAGGCACGTACATACACAAAGGTGTGTAACCCTTCTGAGAAAAAAAAAGAGAAAATTCTTCAGATTCCTGAATTTGGCCCCATGGTCAAGCTATATATTTCTTTTATGTGCATCTGTTTTAAAATGTTATAAGAAATGATCTGCATAATTACTACCCAGAATAAAGAAGCCCCCAGTGGCACAATGGGTTAAACCCTTGTGCTGGCAGGACTGCTGACTGAAAGGTCAGCAGTTCGAATTTGGGGAGCAGGGTGAGCTCCCATCTGTCAGCTCCAGCTTCCCATGCAGGGACATGAGAGAAGCTTCCGACAAGGTGGTAAAACACCCTGCCATCCCCTGGGCAACGTCCTTGTAGACGGCCAATTCCTTTACACCGACCTGAGTCCCTCGTCGAGGTGAGAAAGCCGGTATAGAAAACCTCTAAATAAAATAAATAAAAATAAATTACACCAGAAGTGACTTGCAGTTTCTCAAGTTGCACTTGACATGAAAAAAACCAGAATAAAGAAATGTGACTCTTCAAATATATCTTAAAATACACATTGATACACAAGCAAACAGTAATACCTGATAAATCAACACTGACCTTATGCAAGGTTGTCAACTGTAAAAGGCCAAATCCAAAAAAGCAACATGAACAAATAATGTGATTTGTTTCTATAAAACTGACACTCTGTCACAAATGAACAGGGTGTTAAGACAGAAAGATGAATCCAGTGTTCTGGGAATTATAGAGACAAACCTGTATTAAAGCATATAATGAAGTCTAAAAGCTGTTCCTCTCTTTTATACCTTGTAGCATGGAATTACATCTGCCAAATTCCCAGCACCAAAATTGTCAGGGTGAAAACTGGAGAGGATTCTTGTCCTGTTAATAGTGGTATCATTTCTCGCACAACCAGATAACAAGCAACACCTGCTGAAATCCTCTCTTCTACACCACCATTAAAGGTACAGGAGCATCCTCCAGCTGTCACTCAATCCTGAAAAAAATGTCTGCATAACCCTTTGAAGCTCATACACCAAATGGCATGCAAAAAAGGCACAATAAAGAGAGAGATAAGCAGGAAGAACATCACCAAGAAAGAAATGTAAAGGAGGACCTACTGGCTTTCACAGAAGTGAGGAACTAAAGTGGTTCAAGGGCTTGAAAGGTGAACAACTTGTATAATGCATTTGTTACACATTAAAAAAGCAATTAGAACTCCTGTCTGAGAAAAAAACCTAGAAAGTGAGCGTAATATGTCAACTAATATTAGAAATGTCATATCTTTTTAGTGTCCTGCCTAAGTCACAGAGTAATGGACCGCGCCAGGATTGTGAATAAGTACAAAATCTGAAAAACTTGGTCTGTATATACTACCAGGGGAAGGAGACAACAACCTTCCAAAATGTGGGCCTTTCCATTAGGGGAAGACTATAACTCCCATTATTCACAGCCAGTTGTTCTGTAGGACATATTGGTTTTCTACATGACTGCCCAGGTGCAATACAAAGATTTCTGAAATGGGAATGCAACAAAAAACCAAATTCATTGCTATGCATGACCTTTTAATCCTAAAATATTTTGTGGCAACAAAAGCGTTAAGGTTTCCATGAGGGTTAGTCTCTTACTACACAGAAGAAGGAGGAATTGTGTGATACCTTAATAAGTAATGAAATTCCTTTGGCATCAGGTTTTGTTTGGAAAACTACATTTAAGCATTATTCAAGTTGTTGCAGGACACCTGCAACAACTTAAAAATGCTTAAATGTAACCAAATTTCCCATATAGACAGAAAAAGCTCAGAATCATCTCATGCCCACTAATAAATAAATTAACATCTCCGTTTATCCACAACAAGTGGAACCACCACAGTTTTACATGTTATCTTATGTTGTACTATGACACAACACTTAGATACAACGCGGATGAAAGCTTTTGCTGTATTTCAGTGCTTAAAATAAAACCATTTTCTCATTTTATCTCCCTTGCTCCTTCTTTAATTTTACAACTTTGCCTTTGCTGACTATCTCAGCAACATGCCTTCAACATCCTCCTTTGGTACTGAATCCAAATATCCCACTAAGCCAGACAATCACCAACCAGAGGAAAGTTTGTGTGCAAATAAGATATAGTACAGGCTGCAAAGGATCAACTGTCTTCAAGAAACCCTACATATACTAACTGGGTCCCTTTCACACTACAAAAATATGTGTAGTGGCATGGCTGTATGCTACACAATCCTGCTATTTGCAGTCTAGGGTTGCAAAGCACAGACTACGTATTACAATGTAATGTGAGCCCTACCACATGCACAATGGAGGACCTTCTTACACAGAGGCGGCCCTAGGTAATTTTCAACAGTAAGCAAACAGTATTTTGGCGCCCCCCCCCCCCCCAAACAATCATTGATATATATTTTCTGTTCATTGTGGGAGTTCTGTGTACCATATTTGGTTCAATTCCATCATTGGTGGAGTTCAGAATGCTCTTTGGTTGTAGGTGAACTATACATCCCAGTAACTACACTTGCCGCACTTTCTCCCTTGCCTGGCCTGCTTTGGATCTGGAGGCGTGCCTGAAGACCTCGGCATATGCACCAAAAGTAACCTCTTATCCTGACTTTCTCCTCAGCCATTGGGACCAAGAGAGAGAGAGAGAGAGAGGTGGAGATGCCCACCTTTCTTGAAGGTAGGCGCAAAAACAAAGGAGGGAGCGGAGATGGGAGACATCTCCAGACGGAGGGACTCTCTCTCTCTCTCTCTCTCTCTTGGTCAGGAGAAAGGTGACTTTTGGTGCGCACGCTGGGGTCTTCAGACATGCCTCTGGACCCGAAGAGGGCCAGGCATGGTGGCTGCGCCCCCTGGCCCACCCGCGGATTGGGGAGAGGAGAGGAGGCTGGTGGAGCGCTGGGGGATCGGGAAAGGGAGCCGGTCATGGGGAAGGGATTGAACGCGGAGAACGATTGAGTGCCGGCTCTGCTCGCGCACCCGGTGGCCGGGTGGAGCAGGAACAAGAGGGGCTAGGTGAGGCTCAAAGGCCCAGTCCCTTTGGGAAGAGGATTGCCCGGCAGTGAGGCAAGAAAGCCGAGGCTCCCCCTGGACTGCTAGGGCTGTTGTGAGCTGAGGGGGCGCTCCTCAAGTGGTGGTTGAGGGGCATTTACAGAGGCGCCTCTGCGCCCCAGGCAAAAAAAAAGTGTTCTGCGACCGCTTACTTCGCGTAATGGACGAGCCGCCCCTGTTCTTACAGCAACACCAGAGGCACTCCAAATGGCCAGCTACTGGTCAAAGGACATTTAATATAATGCCAAGTTTTTAAATTTGGGTTTTATTTTAAATACATTACAACTGTAGCTTTGGTTCGCTCCTGATACGATAAATAAAATAAATGCACTTTAGGGAGGGGTATTTTGAGTTCTTACCCACAGGGTTCTTCTAGTGTTTCTGACCAAACTACTATCTCCAGATTTCCATAGGAGGGACCCATTGGAACTTAACAGTGAGCCATAGTGCTATAATTGTATAGTGTGAAAGTATACTATTCTGGGTCTTCTTACTCACTTGCCTCCTGGGCTCCAAACCTCAAAAAGATGTGGGGAGCCAATGTATTATAAGGCTCACACTGTCGTGAAGTGATGTGGCACAATGGATAGTTATCATGGCAGACAGCTTACTGCTTCTTATGAAACTGGCCTTCTTAGTGACTTCCATAGCTCAGGTTTACTGTTGTTCATGAATGTTTGCTGCTCTTGGAATTTTTTTTTTGTTTGCTTTGTTATTATATTTTTTTTAAATCCTGAACTTCAGCTCAAGTCTTCTTTTGGCATAGAAGGGCAAGGTATAAATAGCAAAGTAAATAATCTATATTTTTATTTGTTTAAAATCATTTTACTGTTTAAAAAAAAGGACTCTAGCATCTAACATAAGCAAGCAGTACAGTTTGCTGCAGAATAGGCAGTTGTCCCCTTGCCACTCGTTTCCAATGCTACAGCCCTTCCTCCAATACCTTAATTTCCATCTGGACACCAAAATAAGGCTCATGCTTTCAAAAGCTTTCACTCTTATCACCTATGCCCAGGTTTTCAGAGAAGTACATGTCACTGTGCTTGTTTACAGTAACTCAACTTTTGCAAAATCTTGTTGTCAGCAGTGGAAAAAATGCCACCCACAGAGTTTTAAGGTTTAAATGGTTGCCTGACTATCCACACTGATATGTCAGACATGGCAAAGCAAATGGTGAATTAGAGATAAGTAGCAATTAAGATAAGAATAGTAAACACTTTATACACTGAAAAGTGTTACAGAAATTATATTTTTTTTGTCTGTGGCCGTGATACAGAAGGGCATGATTCCAGGAATCTAAACATTGCTAATATTCTCCCTTATCCATTGCTTGGGCTGAGGGCTCTGAGTTCCTCTTTAAAACATAACCAAATCCAGGAAATAGTTCTTAGATTTGTCACAAAGGCTCAAAATGGCTTAGATTAATGACTTCAAAAAGCCACAAATCACAACAGCACACAAATTATTTCAATCCCTCACACTATAGCAAATTAAAGTCCCAAAAAAGTAAACCCCACCAAAGAATCAATCTACCCCTTCCCTAATATAGGCAAAGACACAGCAGTTTGATTGCCACAAGTCGTATTTCAAGATGATAATCTTAAAAGAGGGCAGATAAATTAAAATAATTGATAAACATTTTCAATGTTATTTCCCATCACAGAGCATAAATTCAATCACTACTGACTTAAGAAAGGCCCCCAAATTGTGACAGATCCACAGGGTTCTTTGCATAAGATCCATCAAATCGAATGATACCTTTAGTATTCTACGCCAGTTGTTTTTGAACTGAAATTCCCAGCATTCCTTGCCACTGACTATGCTGGCAAGCTATTGACATCTGGAGTCCGTCAAGATCTGGAGGGATACATAGTCCTCACCCTTGTTCTCTTTTATAAGTGTCTGTGCTGCAGAAGCCAAAAAAACAAACTGGCATTGGAGGGTGGAACACCAATTTAGAGCATTTCAAAGCATGCATCACCACCACAAAGTTCTCCTAATCATTTCATGGGGGGGAGAAAAGAATGACATTGATTCTGGCCAAACACAACAAATTAATTCTTCGTTCGTACAACTCTACCCCCCTACACACCCACCCCAAAATAGCATGAAAGAATTTCAGTTTGTCTAACAACCTCCTTGTTGCACAAGGAAAGCTTGAGGTTGCCTCAGCAATGCAAGTAACTAAGAACTATATGTGTGTGTGTAGTTAAAATTAGTGTGGCTTCCACCAAAGACATTTAAACATAAACAAACCTGCCAAAACTGCCTCTGAGTACTTCTTGTCCACTTAGATCCTATGAAATACATGGAGTCTCCATAGGTCGACCAGCAATTTGAAAGCACATATACACAAATAAATTAAATTGTTCCAGAGGACAGAACCATAGCCTAAAGGCCTCTGTGACATGTTCTTTGTGTATTTTAGATCACAGGGTTTTATTTTTTCAGAGCTGTCAAGATGGCCTTTTCTCCCCTTTCCCCTTCCCTCCCTCCTTGTTCTTCTGACACCCAGATCCTTGCAAAGTTGGAGTCCCTCAGACCTCAAACACGTTGCAATGACAGCCTTTCCAATATAGGATATTGCAGCAAAATCCCATAAATGTGGTTCAAACCATTCATTGCATCAGGCCTTTGTATCTACACTAGGAGGGCAATGTGTAAATCAAGAGTTAACTGGTTTTAAAGAGAGATAGGGGTGGTTGCAGGCTTTCTGCCACAGGTTTTGCCCTCTGTGGCTTCTCACATCCCAGACTTGGAAAATATGAGCTGTGATACTGAGAAAGGTAAGAAGCCGGCAGAGCCCCATAGTGATAAATGAGTTTGCATCATCTGTCATTAGAACTTCCTGCCAACAGGGTCATTCCCTATTAAATTACCACTTGTCAATGTTTAAAATACTGATTGATAAATGACCGTGCCAAAACTGATAACACAACAGCTTTTCTTTTCTAATATTCTCGGTTACCACATTCTGCTACTTCAAAGTACAGATATAGTAAGTAGGGCTTTTTCACCCCTCCTTTCTCTTCCTCCCTCCTCCCACCACTTTACTGAAGCACAATTTAAATTGAATACAAAACTAACAGGTACGGCATAATGATTGGTCCCGATATACATTACATTCTACTCCTCCTGCCAAAATAAACCTACTGTCGATTTAGCGATAGGGGCAGATCCAAGTTTCACATTTCATCAAATGCTAGTAATCTGTTTTATCAATATAAACTGCATTTTAATGAAAAAATTCTTTTCTTCAGTACACTTCACTTTTAATGCCCCAGAGTGTAATAATTCGTTCATGCTGTAGAACAAGAATGTTTTACAAGACCTTAACTCTCACGAGAAATTTCTCTGTAAATACAAAATGCAGCTTTTATGGGAATGCGTTGTATGCAACATGACGAGAACCCAACATAATAAAATTAAGTGGGTTGCACAGAGAATTCAGCTGCAATGTACTCTGGAGCGAGTGAAAGGCTAACATTAGACCCCTCAGCTGCGTGACTAACATGGGGCAAA
Organism: Anolis sagrei; assembly: GCF_037176765.1. Lineage (NCBI taxonomy): Eukaryota > Metazoa > Chordata > Lepidosauria > Squamata > Anolidae > Anolis > Anolis sagrei. Next base: position 208,820,118 of record NC_090021.1, on the reverse strand, counting down.
ACAAAGAGAACAAAATCATTTCCCTGTAGTCAAAATGGCAGAAGGAGGAATGGAAGGAGAAACTTTCAGAATGTTGTAAGCAAGAAATAAACAATTGCAGCATGATATATTAAGTGGGGAAGCTTACCGGTAACTTACAATGTGTCCTTGCTTATAAAGGTGGTATGAAGAAAAATGTTGGCATGAAGAAGAGACAGAAATACCAGACTGGCAAGTGAGTCAAGGAAAGGCTGATGGGGAGTCATTTAGCACTTCCATGACCTCCTTTCTGTGGCTGATTCTATCCAGCATTCTCCAGGGATTCTCTGATCCTGGTATAGTTTACATGTTTTACATCATGTGATTTGCCACATAAATGTCTCCAAGCATCTTTTGCTTCCATGCTTTTGCTTATTTGCTGCCTCTGTGCTGCTCTGTGGCTTCGAGAAACACCCCAAGTCAGCAACCAGTCACTTCTCCATACTTAGAAATAGGATGCGCTTCGCATCCAAACTATACTGAAACTGACATTCTTATCCTCTACTCCCTTCCACAATAGTTCTGACCATGACATTTTACAGTATCAGAAAGAAGCACGGTGTAAGAGAACAGATTCTCAATTTTGGTATTTCAGAATTTAAAGCATGTGCTGTACATAATACCCACAAGTTGCATTAATGAAAGAAGCTCTCATTATCTTTAACCCAAGTCCTCCCATCTGTTCCCTTTTATCTGTTATTCTGTGCTGTCATTTGTCTCACATGGATTTAAGTGCCTTGGGACAGAGATTTAACTTTTTTAAAGCAACTAGTAAGGGGGAGTGTGATACAGCTTCCTCTCTGCCAAACCATCCACGTGAAGGAAACCGTCAACTCTGTCCAAAGAGCTTTGTTACCTTTCTCAGTAGGTAAAGGAGGCAGCCATTTCAGAGCATGGGTAGCCAAACAACCAATGAATTAAGCTGGATGTGGATAGAGCTGGCAAAGACCAATATTATGACCACAGAAGCATTTTCCCCAGCTGCTGCTCTCTGTGCAAGAACGCAAGTTTACACCAACATTTGCTCAACGAAACATAGGCACTGTTCCCATGGAAAGGCATCAGCAGAGGTATTATGCCCTTAATGTTTTCAACCCGCTATAAAAAGTGGGTACGTTGAACAGGAAAGTAACACTTTTGAGGTTGTTCCAAACTAGGGTATCTAGCTTGCTGCGCCCCTATCAAGTAAGAATTGGAATGGGACTCTTTTCTCCTCACTTCACCAAATGTAGCACCCTATTTATTATTATTTATTATTTATTATTTGCACTTGTTAACCGCCACTCTCAGCCCGAAGGCGACTCGTGGCGGTGTACAGAACATAGAACACAAAGGACAACAGGTTACAATAAATCTGGACCACAACACACATCTTACTCTAGAAGCTTGCTCTACACCCTAGAGCAAGCTTCTTAAACTTTGCCACTCAGGACCTTGGCCCAAGAAATTTGTATGTCCCTGAGTATATAGGTATATAAAATAGGTATAGAAATCAAATGTTTACTAAGAAATAAACCAGGATTTGGAAGGCTTGCTAAACAGTCTGATTTTCCTTTTTTATGAAGTGCAGCTGAAGCATTTTCTGCAGAGTCCACTTTAAACACTGCAGAACATATTCGTATAATTGTCTTATAACAACCACTAGGTGACATTCAGAAACATTTTTAGGACCCAAATATGTGGGGTCAGGACCCACAGTTTAAGAAGCAATACCCTAGGACCAGGGGTCCTTAAACTAAGGCCTGGGGGCCGGATACGGCCCTCCAACATCATTTACCTGGCCTCACTCAGGGTCAACCTAAGTCTGAAACGACTTGAAAGCACACAACAACAACAACAATCCTATCTCATCAGCCAAAATCAGGTCCACACTTCACATCAAAATACTAATAAGTTTATATTTGTTAAAATTGTTCTTCATTTTTATTATTGTATTGTTTTTACGTGTTTTTGCACTACAAATAAGATACATGCATTTTGCACAGGAATTCATTCATGCTTTTTTTCAAATTATAATCCGGCCCTCCAACAGTTTGATGGACTGTGATCTGGCCCTCTGTTTTAAAAGTTTGAGGACCACTGCCCTAGGCCATCTCCCTCTGTTCCCAGAGCATCTCTTCCAAAGAATTTCCTTGCTTTCCAGAACCTGTATTGAGTTACAAAGGGGATGCAAGTGAGGTGAGTGATTCATATTCTTGGTTTGAAAATACTCAGGTAAAAAAAACTCCAAAAAGGAAAACTTGATTTTGCTGCATGCCAAATACTACACTGATATGCAGGCATATCCTGCTGTAGACTCCTACCTTTTTACAAAACCTCGGGGTCTCCCCAACATTTGTTGGATCTGTTTATTATTTTATATAAGGGACACCGTTTGACCATACCATTGTACATAATGGGTTGAGCATCCATGGATTTTGATATCCATGGAGGAAGGGTAGGTCCTCGGAGCCAAACCCCAGTTGGTACTGAAGGCCCACTGCATCTTTATTTTATGTTTTTGTTTTGATATGTTTTAGCTGTGTTCTTTTAGTGTTTTAGCTTTTGGCTAAACATTAATATCAACCAGTCAAATATATCAAGAGTGAAGTGTCCACTTACAGGTCCACTTTATTAGCTTGAAAAACACTCAGTATCATTTATACTAAAAATAGAATGCATTTTATTTTGTGTGTATGTGTGTGTGTGTATACGCACATATATATCTTCTAATCTCCTCAGAATGAATTACTTAATTTCTGGGATGACAGAAAAGCTTGGAAAAGGTAATGATGCTGGGGAAAATAGAAGGAAAAGGGAAGAGGGGTCAACAAAGGACAAGATGGAGGGATGTTATCCTTAAAGTGACTGGTTTGGCCTTGAAGGAGCTGGGGATGGTGATGGCCAACAGGGAGCTCTAGTGTAGGCTGGTCCATGAGGTCATGAAGAGTCAGAAGCAACTGAATGAATAAACAAAAAAAAATCTCCTCACCAGTTAGATCCAGTACAGGTTTCTGGTGCAGAAATGCCACCAAAGTTCGTGTCACAACCCCCCCCCCCCTCCAGACACACAAAGGTGGAGAGATCACGGACACACTGCTTATAGTTACAAAGTAAATTGGATCCTATGTCACTTGGCTTTATAGTCTGATCTCAAGCAAAGAAGATAACTCACAGATTCAATTTTGCCTTATGCAAAATGTAATATCCCTGCCCACATTGCCACCCCAGTCAGCCAAATCCAAATTGGTACCATCATTTCTAAGAATACATTCATATTTTATGCAGCAGCTTCTCTGTTTAAGGGCATATGTGTTTCTTTGGTTAGGAAACACAAAAAATAAACCTAATTTATTTTCTGAAGTTAAATGCTATGTGCTTCCCAGTTTCAGAGCCAAGTTCTAGGGTCAAATGTGGTGCACTAATATCCTTTTTAAACTTTACTTTAGAGCCACGATATTACTGTAAAATGAGGGCTTCTTTTATAGATCATGATTATATTCTCAACAGTCCTGGCTCATTTTGTTTTGAGCTTAACCCCGGCATATGGAGGAATAAGAATCATTTTGAGGACAATGATGACAAATAAAAAAGAGGTCAAAATAAGGAGGGGAAATCACCTTGGTGATTTTTCTGTTCATATTGGCCTACCAAACACACACACACATCTCAGCAAAATTATGCATTCTTAAAAGACTGCAGGCATTCAAATGACTGTCAGTCATGCAAATAATCACTTACTTACACTGTATGAGTTTGGTTTGGATAAAGCAAATTACCATTTGAAAATAACTCTAAAAACACTCTGGGCAAAGAGCTTGCTTTATGAATCTAAGTTTGGCCATGATATTTCTTAACCTTTTTCTCCTCCATTTCCATTCAGCTAAATTTCACTAGAGTAATACAGACTAAATTAATAAACTGCATTCAATTGCCACAGGTGCATTCAACATTACTGTAACACAAAATCTTGTTAGGAACAAAAAATAGCTTCCAATGTCAGAAGAAGCGAAAAATGCACAATTGGCTTCATACATTGTTTTTGGTAAGAAGTTGATCTCTGTCATCTAGTATTGGTGTTTATTTTTATGCAGAATCAGCATGCATAATTGGTTTCCAAACACACCATTTTTTGGGTTGCTTTTAAAAGCAAGTAGCAGTATAAAATGCCCCAGACTTTTAAGTGCACACATAAATTTCATATTGAACTCCTAAACAAAAAGCCTTTGTGACAACTATTTCTTTTCATATATATATGAATGAGAAAGTTAATTGTGTGTTCTTTGGCAACACTGCATTCAATTTAAAAAGACTAATCCCCCCCACCCCACCCAACAAAAAAATAGTATCAAAATTAACTCTGGCAGCCCAAGCTCATGATGCTTTTTGCTATGCATGTTCTCGAAATAAATGTTTAGCAGTACATACATATGGCCAAAATTATCAGGCTTAGCTGCTCAAACATGAGTCTTCTTTCTATAAGCTTCAAAACTGCCTAAACACACCATAAGGCTAAGTGAACTTGCTACACTTCCAAAAATCTAATGCAGTCATTCCCAAATTCAGCAGCAGAATGGAGAGGCTGCATTATATGAAGTCAGAATCTTACAGCACAGCCTTAAAAAAAAAAACCCCACTGCATATATACCCAATATAAAAAGGCAATCTAAATTATACAAACAAGACTCTATCAGCGCAGAATCACTGGGAGTATTTTTTTTTTCTTTAAGGCTCTGACTGGTGCCAGTAAAAACATCAGTAAATGCCAGGTGAGCATCTTTAGGGAGATTACTACCAAGATTGGGCCTTTCCTTCACAATGACTTATTTCATCTTGGAAGATGGGACCAAGAGAAGAGACAGGACAAGGAGGAACATGAGGCGATAGAAGATCAATCTGTTTGCTCTCTTAGGTTCTTCAAAGGAACCCAATAGTAAGTCTGACCAAATCTTCAGAATATGATAAGAAGTAAGAACTACTAGGAGGACTGGGAAAATTCATACTGCTCATAAATAGTCCTGCCTGAATAATATATTTTCTTCATTGTGTCACAGAACTTCTCAAAGGACATCTGTGGATGAAACGGATTGGTAATGAAGCAGAGACAACATGATGACAGAAATGCATGACGAAAGTCAAAAGTTTACTAACCTGCTCACATCAGGAAACCTCATTGGGAAGTAAAGGACTTGGCATTTTGGCCTGATTAGCTGTTCCAGATGCTTAGGTCTATGGTCAGGTATCCGCTTCATAAATGTTCCAATAGATGTTAGAAATGACTCCATATTATAAGCAGAGTTGAACACCACAATCTCAGCAACCAAGCTAATGAAAAAGAGAGTAAATTAATGTGTTATAAATAATAAATATAGCTTAATTGTTGCATGAAAAGGTGTTAGGGCAGAAGTGGCAAAAATGTGGCCATTTTTTTTTCTTTTTGTCTACAAGTGCTCCAAAGCATCGTATAGAGCAATGGTTCTCAACCTGTGGATCCCCAGATGTTTTTGCCTTCAACTCCCAGAAATCCTAACAGCTGGAAAACTGACTGGGATTTCTGGGAGTTGTAGGCCAAACTACCTGGGGACCCAGAGGTTGAGAACCACTTTTATCGACTCTAAAGGAGAGAAAATTCTGCCATGAGTTTGGCCACCTGGACTATTTTATCACTAGAATAGGGTATTTTCCCCATTAAGGAAGATAATTTTCTTTTTTCAAAACAGCTCTCTTCTGGGCCTAAAACCACCTGGAGATGCCAAAATTGTCACCTTATGCCCACTTGAAAGCATTTGCTGGCAAAATTTAATACCATATTTGAATGTTATTTATGTTCTTCTACTGAGAAGTGTAGAAGTGGGTATGGCTGTAGCACAAGGAAAGCCCCTTCTAACTATGAGAGAGCTGTTTTTGAACTGAATGAAAGTACCTTCCATAAGAAATGTCCCTCCACTGAAAAAAGTGTATTTTCACAATGTTTTCACTACCGACTGTACGTTGACTCGTTATTCTTCGCATCACTACCACTTCTACAATGTAACACAATGTAACACAAACTCTGAAAACCATGAGGTCTTAGAACATAAATATATTTTATTTTCCACCCAACTTAGCCACGCCAATATTTTACATTCCCTTCCCTACTTGATCATACATGTAATTGTAATGTAGATTGCAACTAGCAGCCCTACATTACAAGTGGATAGCTGGGGCTTCAAGGATGACAACACAGCTCACTCACTGCAGTCATGACTAGACAGGGAGAATTGAATAGAGAATTTCACAAATCTCATTCTCTTCGACCACCAGCTTCCAAATTTTTATGATCATTAAAGAAACCATAAATAAGAAATTTAAAATATCAGTCTGGACAATTGTAATATGATTTCAGTGAACCATGTAGTAACTCATAGAGAAACCTTTTTTAAACAAATATACTGCTGGGAAAGTTTAAATGGCACTGTTAGCTGAGGATTATAAATATTTTAATAGGACATTTGTTTTCAGTAATGAAAAACAAAATATGATGATCATAGACTGCTAAACCACACTAACATACATGCAAGACGGCAACGGAAATCAAGAAATACTTTTGTAGCACAATTGTCTCTTTATATATGCTCAGGCATATTCCTGTCCTCTTCTTCCAGTCCACACACATTCACTTCTACACAGATGCATTTGTGTCTTATGCAACAAAGCACATAGGCTCACAATCTCACATATACACATTTTTAGTGTCTTTGCCATATTTCTCAGTTGCACCCCATGAAAAGTGGCTCCAGGGTTAAAAGCTATTCTCTCCCAACCTCCACCCTGGTGTGAGCTGCAGCCAGGCCATGCAGGTTGGGATGGGGCTACCAATACTGCACATCACCCAGAGCTTTGAGAAGTCATTTTTGCACTCTCCCTGTTGGTTGGAGGTCATGGAAAGTTGTAGTTGGAAAAAACGACCATTCTGCTCTCTTAGCTTGTCTTGCAATTCTTGCCATCATGTTCTTCTTCTCCATTTGTACATTTCTACCAGTTAGACTGCCTGCACAGGTTTAAAGACATTTTTTTCTCCTAATTGTCACTGCTTCATAGTCAAGAAAGAAAACTGACTCTGGCCCACAAAAACAAGAGTAGTCAGCAGGAAAAAGGCAAAGAAATATTTGAAGAGTGTTCTAATGCTTTTCAGCATGACAACTGGAGTGGAACCATTTTCTGAAATCTTGTATTTTCCCAAACATATTATTTTTAACAACATGTTTTCTTTCAACTAAGACAACCAACGTGCTAACCTCTTTCTCTAATCGTTGAGAATAGAAAAGAAAAGAAAAGTTGACATTCTTTGCTTCTGCAACAACTTAACAAGAGGCATCTTTGATCCATTTGTTTTCTTGTTTTCAGATTCTGCATTCTGTTGTCTACAGTTTGTATATGATTGGCAAAACACAAATCCTACAACTAAAGCTAAATAAATTAAAAGAATATATCAGATCTCCTTCAGAGAAGGGAAAACACATTCTATCTGATAAAAAAGCTTATTGCTGAAATTTCCTACACGATAGCATTCCTTATGCCATTTTATTCACTTATATCCCGCCTTTTCCCCATAGTGGGATAAAAGGTGGTCAACAACATATTCAAGATAATATAAATTAAAAATAATGCAAAATCAGCCTGAATCCTATAACTCCAGAGATGTAGTCAGGACAATGTGAGCTCATTAGGCTCACATTGCTGAATCCTATTTTTTTTTTTTTTTTTTTTTTGTAACCCATCATTCTCATTTGTGGTCCATTTACAATTATTTGGAGAAGACAGTTAGACTCTCATTTCAGCTACAGAAAATTGTAAGCCATATAATGCCCTGATCTATAGAGCTGAGAATCAAATATCTGATCTATGACAGTTATCCTTGTCATTCAACTTCATTATAAAAACAATGACATTTTCTGACTTCAAGACAGCTCTGATCTGTATAGGCTCAAAGGCAAGGATGACTCATTTTCCAATTGTGTGGGGGGTATAGAGGAGGGAGGACTCCAAGGTGGTGGGGTGAGGAGCCCTTCTCGTTTGAATCATGGGCCACCATCACTTGAACCTTGAGTAACAAATACCTTTCAGACCTACATCCAGTTACCACAATACAAGAGAAAAAGCAAAGCCTGTCTTTAGCGCAGAGACCACACTACTTCTGTGTGTGCCTCATGATATAGTTCTGCTACCAGAATTCTCACACAGTGCCAGTGTACTGTAGCTTGTATGTATTTTATTAGAACACCAAAGAAAAGGAAAAGGTGTTTAGGATACACACATTTTAAGTTAAGGAATAGGATGACTCTGAGCACATACTTCCAATCTAGGTACACATTTTAATGCATTTAATACATTTTAATGTGTGCCTGTTATTCTTCCACACAGAAATCCTCAGTTGCTCCATTGACAGAGAACTAACAGCAGATCCCACCTGGCTTTTCAGACCATCTATAGGAGGATGAGGAGACCCCACTCTTTCCTGCATTCTTTACCATATCTGATGAAGACAGAGTTTGCCCACCTATCCATGCATTTTCTTACTATGCACACAACTACAGCCAATCACTCCTACAAGACAAGGGGAGCGGGTGTGGTGTTTTTTATGGGCTCAAAATGCAAACTGCAAAGATGGATAGAGTGAAATCACTGGTAAAGGTGTTATTATGCGAGAGATAATAAGGAAAAGGATAGTATTTCCCAAAGTAACAGAGGCCGGGGGGGGGGGGGGGGTGGTTCTAAAGCTTCACAATATACGTATTTCTTCCAGCAGTAATGATGAGGAGGATTTTATACAGGCGGCTGTTTGTTTTTAAGAACCATTTTAAGGCAAAGCCATTTCATTATATTTTCAGAATATTGCTGCTGCAAAACTGAAACATTTTGCAAACGGAAGCAGAATGGGAGCTACCAAAAAAGCGCAACTCTATTGGATCATTATTTGTCTTTCATCCAAGTTACAATGCAAAGATGCAGATGTTATACATCTAGCTTTAAAACGCTCAATCTATGCTTATAATAATTCTGCTAATAACAAATGTGTGAAATAGGACAAGTAAATGAATGTATTTCCATTCAAGCCAATTCAGCTTTGCAGTTTCACTTTTGGTTTGTATAACGCCTAATCACAAAGCTTTTCAAGTGTAGCTGTTATTAACTTCTTTCATTAACTTATATTCAGGAAATATGGTTGTTTTAAGTAACAATAAAGGGCCACAGCCTTTTAAATGTCTGGGTGTTTTACCACTGCAAAATTTGTGAACATGCAATGAAAGAAACATAAGGATTTATCTGGTATGTTTACTACCCTCTCTCCCTAAAAAACACTGGTGCAGTACATTTTAATTTTTGTTTACTCCCTTGAAAACCTCTATTTTAATTTCAGCTGGATGCAATAAAAGCTATTGCTCAGCCAGCGTTGATTAACTGCCCCTTTGTTAAGTGCTTTCAAAGCAAAACCATCTTGTGTGTATTACGAATGAGGTATATACTGAAAATTAGTGCAATTTACTGGAGTACAACGAGCTGCTCATAATAGCATCTAGGTATACTTCTCATTTGACAACCTGTATATACTAAGGAACTTCAGGGTGGTACTTTCCTGCTGAATTGGGTGGAAACACTGGCAAGCGTATAGGGTGCCACATTTACTTTTATTTTAAGAAGAAAGAAAAACCCTCAAGGCAGGAGCATAAAAGGGAGTAGAAAACAATTAAACGTGTTGAGGACGTGCGAGATGCACCTACCATGAAAGAATCTGGTTGTATCCATACTGGAAGTCTCTTTCCAGACACCTCTGGACAGGATATGTCAATTGGTTCTCATGGAAGTAAAGGACCTTTTTCAATTTGCCAAGGTCAGGCCGAAGGGCAACGAGTTCAGTCAGGTTAAGCACCGAGCTTGCAAAGAGGATCCTAAGAAACAAGGAAAGTAGTGTTTACTGTCTGCGAGCCTGCTCAAAAGTGTCACCCTTCACCCCTTCCCTCCCACCACTCTCCCCACAAGAAAAACATAACCTCTACGGGGACACATCAGTGGGTAAGCCTTAATACCATGTAGCAGCATTCGAAGTTTTGATCTCTTAAAAAACAGCTAAGGACTCGAGTAGAAAAGCAATGAATCTCATTGGTTTTCCTCCGCTCAGTTACAGAGAGATGCAAAGTTTTTTTTAAAGGGGGGCGAGGGAGAAAGAAAAGACAAGAAAAAGAGCTAGATGGGTTTTATTGAAAAATGCAAGAAAAGCTGTGTCTGAAGGACAAATGGAACAAAGATAAGGCTGACTGGGGAATACTTTGCTTGCCAGTTTCATTACACTTTACTTCTTTATGCAACCAACTACTGAAATTCAATATACGAGCCAGTATGGCACATGCTCATGTTATGACATAAAACCTTTTGATTTATGCAATAGGCACATCTAGTGTGGTTTTTATTTTTCATGTTCAGATTTCCTTTTCCTATTTTCATTCTCTCTCCACCAAAGCCTTTGTTGTTCTGTTCATTGTAGGCTATCTTATTACCATGATACTAGGAACTGTTGGTAACGCTGGTCACCTCTTTTAAATTATACAACACAGGTGCAAATACCATGGGGACAGTAAAACCACCATCTTGAAAGAGACTTCAAAGGGCAATTCAGGTATATAAAGGCGTACTTAGGGATAGATTCTGCCACTTCTTCAGCTATGAAGATATACTAGGAGGCAGCACACTTACTTCAATTTGGTTTCCTTTAGAAGACGTTAACTTGAATCTTATGGTGTCGTTCATTACTGAATGCATGCGTAAGTGGAAACACAGCTTGCCCCACATCAAATTTCCAGAAAGTGGCAGCCAATACCCCAAGAGACTATTAGAAGTTGAAGCACAGTTCTCACATTCTCTGTTTTATTATTTGACTCTCAAAAGATATAGCCTGTCTATTGTGTTCATTACCAACAGGCAACGCACAAAGATTGAGAACTCATCCAGACAGGTCTCAAGCCACTTTTCCCAATCTTTTTACCCTGGAGGATCTATTGAAATAATTTTCAAGATATAGAATGTTATTATATCTACAGTTCCAATCACAACTTCTCAAAGAACCTGAGGTTTCCGGGGAACTCTGAGTGAGAAATCCTGGTCTAAAGAGTTACTTTTGAGATATACCAGTTTTGTTATTTCTTGCCAATTCAATGTTCACTCATTCCACTCATTCTGGAGCTTGTGAGTAGCAATTTCTTGGATATGCACTAGGACTTTCCCAAATGGTTAAAATAAACCCAAGTGTAGTTTTGCACAGTGTTTTTTCCAAAATGTTTGGGATTTGAATTTTTTCAGATATAAGATACTAACTGCACCTGCCACGCGTTGCTGTGGCCAACCTTCCCTCCTTCTCTCTTCTTTTCTTTCTCTCCTTCCTTCTCTCCCTCTTTCCTTCCTTGCCTTTTTTTCTTTCATTCTCTCCTTCCTTCCTTCTCTTCCTCTTCCCTTCCTCCCCTCTTTTCTTTGTATTCCTCTTTCTCCCCTTCTTCCTTCTCTACCTATTCTTGGACTGCAATTCCCAGCAGTCCTCCTGATCAATCTACCTATCTATCTCTATCTAATCTATCCATCTATCTTATCTATCTGGAGGATTGCTGGGAGTTGCAGTCCAGGAATGGGAAATTGGAAATATGCAGGGATTGGGATGCTCTGAAAGAAATCCAAGGAGATAAAAGATTGCAGCTTGGAAGCAATGCATTTGAATAATCCTCCTCTCCTAAAGGAATTTACAGAAACCACTCCAGGACAACAGAAACACTGATTTGGAAGAGAGAAAAAACCTCAATAATGACACCAACCAATACTGCAATTTCCCAATATTTTTACCCTGTCTGGGAGAACCCCTAACTTACATCAGACTTCATTTGAGGAGTGAAATAGGTCTCCAACAGCCTTCTCTAACAACTTTTTTTTTCAAAAGATTAGCTTCCATGGAGATGCATCACTAAAATATCTCAAGTTACAGACACATCAAGTCCAAGATAATTATCAATTAATGCCTGCAATAAGTTTAAATCACAGTAAACTGACAGCCATAACATTCTCACAACATCACCGCTCACTTTGGTAATGTATAGTAAGATGTCTGGTGTCACCAGGGAGTATAAATATGAGTCAATTTTCCTCTTCTTCTTCTTCATTTATTAATTTATTATACTAAAGGCATACTAACACAGTATAGGCTTCCCTTTAAATCCACTTCACATATTCATCATGACTCAATAATCTTATATCTAGTACAAGCTGCACTAGAATGACAACTGGGGGAGGAGGTTGCCACATGTTCTACTAACATCTTCCCCAGACTTTTCCTTACATGTTTCTTTACTGGGCTGCATGTTAGGCAGAAAGGCAACAGAAACATGGCTGCACCAATGTTTTTTCTCTCTCTCTTGGCAATGCAGCTCAGAAGGTCCTTTTCTCATATTTTATTTTCTTCTTTCCCCTACACAAAAGTAAGTTCTTATGCTGGGTTGAGGAATTTTGGGAACCTTTGGTGCACCAAAACACCCACAGTGTCTTATCATTGTTTGTATTGGTGGTACACTAATGGTATTTGTAGACTGAAATGCGCAAACAGCCAAAGTTATACCCATCTATGGATCTTTTTTCCAGACCACAAAGATATACTAAAAGAGGTAAATATGAATAGGGATAGAAACAACTTACTTATGCATTTCCTCACTCTTGCATACTGATCTACAGTGTGATCTTGGTATACACTAAGGTTTAGTTTCAGGACCCCCTGTGGATACCAAAACTCATGGATTTTCATATACCATTATGTACAATGGTGCCATAAAATCACAAAATCATTGTTTGCTTTTCAGATTTTTTTTTCAAGCCGAGGATGGGAATAGAATCATAGAATCATAGAATCATAGAATCGAAGAGTTGGAAGAGACCTCATGGGCCATCCAGTCCAACCCCCTGCCAAGAAGCAGGAATATTGCATTCAAATCACCCCTGACAGATGGCCATCCAGCCTCTGCTTAAAAGCTTCCAAAGAAGGAGCCTCCACCACACTCCGGGGCAGAGAGTTCCACTGCTGAACGGCTCTCACAGTCAGGAAGTTCTTCCTAATGTTCAGATGGAATCTCCTCTAGTTTGAAGCCATTGTTCCGCGTCCTAGTCTCCAAGGAAGCAGAAAACAAGCTTGCTCCCTCCTCCCTGTGGCTTCCTCTCACATATTTATACATGGCTATCATATCTCCTCTCAGCCTTCTCTTCTTCAGGCTAAACATGCCCAGTTCCCTAAGCCGTTCCTCATAGGGCTTGTTCTCCAGACCCTTGATCATTTTAGTCGCCCTCCTCTGGACACATTCCAGCTTGTCAATATCTCTCTTGAATTGTGGTGCCCAGAATTGGACACAATATTCCAGATGTGGTCTAACCAAAGCAGAATAGAGGGGTAGCATTACTTCCTTAGATCTAGACACTATGCTCCTATTGATGCAGGCCAAAATCCCATTGGCTTTTTTTGCCACCACATCACATTGTTGGCTCATGTTTAACTTGTTGTCCACGAGGACTCCAAGATCTTTTTCACACGTACTGCTCTCGAGCCAGGCGTCCCCCATTCTGTATCTTTGCATTTCATTTTTTCTGCCAAAGTGGAGTATCTTGCATTTGTCACTGTTGAACTTCATTTTGTTAGTTTTGGCCCATCTCTCTAATCTGTCAAGATCGTTTTGAATTCTGCTCCTGTCCTCTGGACTATTGGCTATCCCTCCCAATTTGGTGTCGTCTGCAAACTTGATGATCATGCCTTCTAGCCCTTCATCTAAGTCGTTAATAAAGATGTTGAACAGGACCGGGCCCAGGACGGAACCCTGCGGCACTCCGCTCGTCACTTCTTTCCAAGATGAAGAGGAAGCATTAGTGAGCACTCTCTGTGTTCGTCCACTTAACCAATTACAGATCCACCTCACCATGGTTTTGCCTAGCCCACATTGGACTAGTTTCCTTGCCAGAAGGTCATGGGGGACCTTGTCGAAGGCCTTACTGAAATCCAGGTACGCTACATCCACGGCATTCCCCGCATCTACCCAGCTTGTAGCTCTATCGAAGAAAGAGATCAGATTAGTCTGGCATGACTTGTTTTTGATAAATCCATGTTGACTATTAGTGATGACTGCATTTGTTTCTAAGTGTTTGCAGACCGCTTCCTTAACAATCTTTTCCAGAATCTTGCCCGGTATCGACGTGAGGCTGACCGGACGGTAGTTGTTTGGGTCATCCTTTTTTCCCTTCTTGAAGATTGGGACCACAATGGCCCTCCTCCAATCTGCTGGAACTTCTCCCGTTCTCCAAGAACTCTCAAAGATGGTTGCCAATGGTTCCGAAATGACTTCCGCTAGTTCCCTCAATACTCTGGGGTGTAGTTGATCTGGCCCTGGGGACTTGAACTCATTAAGAGCGGCCAGGTATTCCTGGACGACTTCTTTCCCAATTTGGGGTTGGATGTCCTCCAATCCCTCATCCACTCCATCTTGCGGAGGTTGAAGACTCTCTTTTTGTGAGAAGACCGAGGCAAAGAAGGCATTAAGTAGTTCTGCCTTTTCCCTATCCCCTGTCAGCATTGCCCCATCTTCTCCGCGAAGAGGTCCTATCGCCTCCTTGTTTTTCCTTTTTCTACTGACATAAGAATAGAAGCCCTTTTTATTGTTTTTAATGTCCCTGGCAAGCCTGAGCTCATTTTGTGCTTTAGCCTTGCGGACCTTTTCCCTACAGGTGTTGGCTATTTGTTTGAATTCTTCTTTGGTGATTTCTCCCTTTTTCCACTTCTTGTGCATGTCTCTTTTGTGTCTTAGCACAGTTAGAAGTTCTTTGGACATCCATTCTGGCTTCTTTGCACTTGTCCCATTTTTTCTCTTTGTTGGCATGGTTTGCAATTGCGTCTTGAGTATTTCACTCTTGAGAAATTCCCATCCATCCGTAACTCCCTTGTCTTTTAGTATCTGTGTCCACGGAATGCTGCTCAGCGTTTCCTTCATTTTTTGGAAATCAGCTCTCTTAAAGTCCAAAATGCGGGTTTGACTTGTCTTAGTTTCGGCCTTCCTTTGTACCTCAAATTGCAGGAGCACATGGTCACTTGCCCCTAAGGATCCTACCACTTCGACCGCATCGATCAGGTCCTCCGCATTTGTTAGGATGAGATCAAGAGTAGCCAATCCCCTTGTTGCCTCTTCTACCTTCTGGACCATGAAATTGTCTGCAAGGCAAGCGAGGAATTTGTTGGACCTTGTACTCTTGGCCGAGTTTGTTTTCCAGCAAATATCGGGATAGTTGAAATCGCCCATGACTACTACATCTCTTTTCTGTGCCTGTTTGGTCAACTGTTGGCAGAAGACTTCATCAAGTTCTTCCTCCTGGCTTGGGGGTCTGTAGTAGAGGCCTACAACGACATCTTTTTGAGTCCCAGTTCCCTTGATTCTTATCCAGATGATTTCAAGCTGGTTTCCCAGATTGCTGTCTTGAATCTCTTCTGCAGCATAAGAGTTTTTGACATATAAGGCTACTCCGCCTCCTCTCCCCTTTGTTCGGTTTCTGTGAAAGAGGTTATACCCCTCGATATCTACATTCCAGCGATAGGAGTCATCCCACCAGGTTTCAGTGATCCCTATGATATCATATTTGTGGTGTTGTGCTAAAAGTTGGAGTTCGTCTTGAATAACTGCAATAGACTCAGTGACAAAAGTATTCGAGCTGTGTGCAGCTTCTCCTCCAAAGACAATAAGCACTATAGGCAGATTTGATACAATGGAAGAAACAACCAGAAATCCCCATTGTTTTATTTTTCCTCCTGGGGTGGACCCACTTCATTCACTTATACTGCGCCCATTACGGCTAAGACAAAAGACTACTATTTAATGGAACCTACATGATATTTCATGACGAGTGATCATTCTTCTGTTTTCTTTCCCCTGCAGATGAATTTATCAATAGCATAGCGACAGCAGATGTAAAAATCCAATGTAAAAATCTTATGGCATTTCACTGCTATATTTATATTGTTTTTATTTATTTATTGTATCTGTCGCCCGCTGTAGAGTTGGAAAGGTTCTCAGTGAGGCCGACATATCAGTCCCTGACTTCAGCCTTAAAATAACAAAAACAATAATAATAACAACAAGGTGTGTCACAGAAGTAAAATGAGAGGGGAAAGGAAAACAAGAACATTTAGGCACGAGCTCTTAATATAACGAAAGTCTATAGCTGATGGAATGGCTGCTGGATGACAGATGGAGAGAGGCAAAGCCCAAAGGAACTGGCTTCCCAGGAGACATCATGGTGCTTAAATTGCTAGATCTCTTTTCGGTTTACCTTACCTCTTACGGGAACTCGGGAAAACTAAATATTTGTGCTTTTATTTTTCCCACATGAGCGATCGTATATTCGTTCACGATGGCTCCTGTTGTGACATTACAAAAGGGCACCTAGATCTACTTCCTGCTGCTCCAGAGCTCAAACGACATCTGACAGTAGACACCTGAACATGGGCTCACAAAGGGACTGCGTATTTCTCTAATAGACTCTCATGCAGGGCACTGGGGGATCGGATGAAGAGTTCTTCCACTTAACACCTCATGCCAAGAAAAGGGAAAAGGAAGTTTATTATTATAATGTAACTCATGACATAAATATATGTCAGCTGTCATTCCATGTGACATCAGCTTTCATTTTTCCTCAGGTTATTATTTCAGTAATAAATCCTAACAAGGTGGGCTTTATCGTCCCACAGAGTCTACGCAGGAGGTAAGGACACAAGGTGATACCAAGAATGCAGGAAACATGATAATTCCCGACAGCTGCTGCTTGAGCGCAAGTTAAATTGAACAGTTTGTCTCAGCATAAAGATGCTATAAGGTTTTACGCTTAATTTTTTTTAAATTAACATAAAACCCAGAGAAAGCCTAGTTAGGCAATCTTTTACAAACATGACATACTACAATCACTGCATAAGCTGGATTAGTACTTATTACCATGCTACTGGAGAATTAAGCTGTTTTTAGACCACCAAAGAGCTTTAAATTGCAACTTTTGTCTCTGTAAGGGAAACCTATATTTAAACTGTCTGCTAAAGTCAAATTAAAACAGCTACATCATTAGCATGTTATCTCACAAAATAAAAGTACAGTTAAACTGCTGTTAACATTACTCTTACCCAACCTGATCAATGGGGCAACAATATATGCATGGTAATATGCTGTTCTTTTCTATAACGTACAGGCAAAGCACATATATATATATATATATATACAAAGAAAAAGGGAACGCACAAAAAACAACCACCAACAATACTTATTAAGCAATCATCTGTTCTAAATAATCAACACAAAATGATGCCAACTATTTTACAATCGTGTAGTCAGCCACATGCTCTCTCAGTACAACCAAAATTTGCCCATAATTGGAACAAATAGAATGATCCAAACTCATATGCGAGTGAATAGGCTGTTTCAGACTTTCATACCCATTAGGCACATGTGTAATATATTAGATACACATAAATCTACATACATATTTGCCAGTCCTTTGGTCTGCTGAATGTAAACTTGAAAATAGCTCGGTATTTAGGTTGACTGATGCCCCAAATTTGCCAATTGATTGGTAAACGTGATTTTGGGTGGCCCAATCCTATGCACTGGCTTTAGGATTACTAGTCTCAGAACAAAATTCCATAGCCGTAACTAAAAGCCTAATTGAATTCTTGGCAAGGATGTACAGTACCTGACCTTCTGGCACTGACTTGCTTGCCAAGTAACCTGCTCCTTTATTTAGGGAATGGGAATGGGAACGGGATGGGTAAGAGCCAATAAATGGAGATTCAATCCAGAAAAGTTGGAAGCACTGTTAGTAGATGGCTGATTAGCCCACCTGGGCGGTATTCAGATGTAATGGAGTTGACTGCAATCTGGGAAGCTGAATGGTTGGAGATTTAAGGATACATAACTCCCACAGCTAAACTATGGGAGTTCTACTACAAGATACAGTGACAAATGCCGGTAGAAACAACTCTATTCCACAATCCTCGTTTTAATGAGCCCCCCCCCCCCCCACCACAAATAATCTGCTTCTCCTTTTATCTCACCCATGTTTTTAATCAGTTTTTAAACCATTTTCTCGCACATGTAGCCGCCCACTGTCACTGTGACTGCGTTTACTGTAATCTTACATTGTTAATGTATTCATGTTTTATGTAATTATGATGTTGTTGTTTGTTGCATGTGTTTTTGGTTTTATTTTGCTGTAACCTGTTGATTGGGCTTCGCCTCATGTAAGCCGCCCGTGTCCCTGTTGGGGAGATAGTGGCGGGGTATAAATAAGGATTATTATTATTATTATTAAAATTAATTAGATCAGTGGTTCTCAACCTGTGGTTTTCCAGGTGTTTTGACCTATAACTCCCAGAAATCTCAGCCAGTTTATCAGCTGTTAGGATTTCTGGGAGTTGAAGGCCAAAACATCTGGGGACCCACAGATTGAGAACCACTGGATTCGACAGATGTACACAAAACAAAGACTAGCAGTCACTACTGGTGGATATATACTATTTACAGTTTCAGAGGCAATACTTAGTGTCTCAGAGGCATATCAATTCCTAGGAACAGTAACAGGAGAATGCCACTGTGCTCACACTCTGCTTTTGGGTGTCTTACATAGATCTCACTGTCTCCAGTGGGAAAATTCATAGTACTGATATTACAATCCTAGGGGAAGTATTATTTCCTCTGTATTTACTAACCTGATCTTTAAGACATTTTTTCAGAGGTTATTCTCTGCGTATGGCCAGAGTTGGTAGAATAAAGGTTTTTCGGTGATGGCATTCCTCTCCAATGAGATTTTTTTTTTTTTGTCGTGTCAGGAGCGACTTGAGAAACTGAAAGTCGCTTCTGGTGTGAGAAGCGAGATTACTCTGGGAGAAAGATGTCATCAATGCAAATATATGTCATTATTTTATGCCCTCAATGAAAAACACCCAGTGCCTATATTGTTTTTTCATTGCAAAGTGAAAACGGTTTTATTTTCTCAGGACTTTTCATCTCAGAGTGGTCATGTTACATATATATATATATATATATATATATATATATATATATTACAGTAAATATTATTTATTTTTGTTGGTTTTATTCTAGTTTTATGTTAGTTTAGATTTGATAGTTGTTCTTCATTCTTTTTATGGTTATTTTTTCTTTTTATTATAGTTTGCCAAGAGAAACTTATTACTAATGAATATATAAACTATGTAAACCAAATAAACAAACAAAACCCTCTGTCTTCTCCTTCTGTATGTTCACACAAGGGGTACTATGTACGTTTGCATGATATGACCAGATGGCAAACGTCAACAGCACATTTGGAATAAATGTATGCAGTCCCACTCTGTGAACTATTGATTTAGCCCATTCCATCATATAGTTCAGCACTGCAACAGTGCTTTCGATTAGGCAGTCCACCTGTAATTTTTCCCTGTCCCTACTTTACATTCAGCACTTTACATTTAGCCCTCTTATTGTCCATCTCAATACTTTGATGACACTATTCCCCGTCCTGTCTACTTGATCGTTTGCACTTTCCTTGCGCTCCTCTTCAGGATGTATTGCATTTATGGAGCCTGAACCTCAGCTATGTTTTTTCTCAGCCATATTGTTTTATATTGTTTACAATTGTGTTTGTTTTTTATATTTTATCTGATGTTTTAAAATGTGTGTTTTATTTGTAATTTTTGGGCTTGTCCCTTGTAAGCCACCCTGAGTCCCCTTGGGGAGATGATTGGAGGGGTATAAAAATAAAATTATTATTATAAAATTATGGTAAAACTATAGCACAATAAGTTTATCTTGATCTGCTCTTGCTGCTCCATGAAACCTCTGTGTTGCGATTGCTTATGCTCAACAGACATTATCTTCTGAGAAGAAAAATAATTCTGCACAAAGAACAGTAAAAAGTATTATTCTGCATAAAGTCCATAAATGCCAACAAAAATGCATGAGTTCCCATAATTCTGCCCAGTGTGTGTGGTTTGGGAGAATATTTTTAATTTTTATGTCTGAGAGCAAATGCCTAGTCCAAAAAAAACAACAACAAAAACAAAAACAAAACAAAAACAAAAAACAGGACAGGACTGATATAGTACCATGTTTAAGCTGCTTTGTGTCAACTTGTGGAGAGAAAAAGTGGGGTATATATAAATATAAACATCATCATCATCATCATCATCACCACCACCATCGCTATCGCCATCTGCCTAAAGCATTTGTCCTGCGCTCCAACATCCCATGTCTGAACAAAGAGGAAATGAAGGCCAAGGGGTGCTTTGTTCTTGCATCTCTCCCTGCTTCTTTTTTGGAACGCATCTTCATACATTAACTAGCATCTTTCATCAAGTGTTCACATTAATACTCAATTATTAATTATACATTAATATTCGATCAACGTACAACAGCTATAATTTTGATGCTGCATATAAAGAATATACAAATCACAATAAAATGCTTTTTCATCTGGAGCTTAAAGAATAAGCCATTTTAAAAGCTCACACAAAGATGAGCGATAAATGATAATATATTAGACTCTTTAATATAATAAATAACAAATGAAGACTAATTTATTCTTGACATGGCATGTACAAATGTCAGAAAGGTTTAGATGATATAAACTATTCTGAAATTCAGTTTTTATACAGAAACTAATTTGAAATGTTTACAGAAATAATTAAGTCTTACTATTGTAACGTCCTTTATTTTTTCAGAACAAGCCACAAGGGCTGTCATCCCTTTCATCTTAATTAGTCCATGTGTTTGTTATATTTGTTATGTACTTCTATAAACATTTACCAACATTAATTGTTGGGAAAAATATTTTTCCTCTCAATGTAATTACTATATGCACATATTAATATATAACTAGCAAATACCTACAATTGCAACTCATTCATTATTTGAGAATCTAGATTGGGTTTTCCCCCCATCCCTACCACGCAATTTAATACATATTTCATTTTGTCAAAAGGTCTGAATGCTTATGAAGGCAAAATGGGTAAAGTAAGGATGTTGGAAATATAATGGCTAATTCTAATGTGCTGATAATGCTTTGTCCCCTAAATGAAAAAATTATGGCCTGCAAAGTTTCAAAAGGATTGTGTTTACTGGAAATAAAGATGCATCCGGCACTAAACTGTCTACACACTTTCTGTTGCACAACAAATAACACTAGTGTTTGCTCACTTCTGATTCTGGTGCAGAATCACTTGTCCTCAGTGAGGCGGGTTGTTTGAAGATGGACAGACAACCCATTGGGAATTTGGTAAAACTGCATGATCTTACATCTCCATGGCAAGAAAGAGACAATGGCTTTTTCATAAATAAAAAAGCCATTCCAATTTTTACCAAATATCCCAGCACAAAACTGTGAGAATGGCTGATGTCCAAGTTATCTGAAGGATTGTATTATTACATATGAGTGTACCTAGGTTTTGAGATCTTCTGGAGTGGTTCTTCACTTTGTCCTAGTACTTCAGAGGCACATACGGGGGCACGGAAAGGGGTCTTTCAAATAATAAGTAGCCCCTGTGCTGATCAGGTACATCCCAGTCTGGGGAATCACCTCCATGCAACTCTATTTCATATGAAAATGATATGCATGCAGCTCTGGTTGCCCAACCGATGCCTCTCCATTCTTCTTTTGTGTCAAACCTCCTCCCAGGGTTTGTGAGGCATTGAAACACTGGCAGAAGAAGTTTGCTGCCTTCTCCTCTCTGTCTTTCTGCTGTCTTATACCTGTTCAGTCAGCACTTAACTTCGCATTTGATCTCAATATGGCAATATTCATGACTCTATATGGGAAGGGGCTACCCACTGCACAACATCAACATCATTTCTGAGAACATTTGACCTCTGCCATTCCTGCCCACTCAGATCTTTAGAGGAGCCAAACTCTTCAAAGCCACATTCCCTGCCTTCCATGATGCCGCATATGCACATAGCCGGGGTAGCACACAAAAACTACAGAAAACGTCCATGCTCATTTCATACCGTAGTCACTTTTGTAACCATACACACAAAATATCCCACTGTCTATGGTATGAGAAATAGTTTGTTTATCATTCCTTCCAAATCCAAGATATTGTATAGAAAATGGGAAACTAATGACCTATTAGAGTTCCACAGAAATGGTTGAAGAACAGAAAAGCCTAAAGGAAACTTTGGGCTCTGATACAAACAATATTAGAACATTCAATTCACATAAATTGATAAAAACGGTTATTAGAGGTACAGTGAAACAGCTGAGATCTGGAGCTAAATCTACAGTACAGTTTTGATACAGGCTTCCAAGAGCAATTCCAAACAACAGCTAATCAGATAAGTATTTTTATATTAAGCCATAACATCAAGAAGTAAACTTTAAAAAGATTTGCGAGATAGTCTTCTTAGATTGAACGAAAAAGCCTTTAAAGACTGCTTTTATTTTAGGTAACTTCATTCAAGCTTCCTGGGTTTTATGAGGAGTATGGTAATAATTTTCTCCTCCCTTTGTAGTTAAGTTTAGCCACAATTAATTACTGGCAGATACACATTTTCACTTTTAGACTTGATGATTCACCATGAACTGTTATATTCTTTGCTTCCATCAAGGGGCTGGACACCAAGTAGTTATAGTGACCTACCCCCACACAGACTAAAACTAGCTTCTGTTGCTGAGAAATTAAACAAGAAAGTACAAAGAGAAGAGGAAGGAGAGAAAGGGGGAGTGCCAATCTTATACAGAAATATCTGCATAAAGGTTCTACTACAATGAATAAGCCATTTGGATGCTATGCACACTTGCTAGAACTAAACTCCACTAAAGAGAGTTAACTTTATTTCCAAGTGGGTACATACAAATTGCACTCTTTGTAAGATTATTTTCATCCTTCCTAAGACCAAGACAGGCTTTTTTTTATTAGAGTGAACTAAGACACATAAAGGTCAAAATATTTTCTCCCGGCTCATACAATTTATTAGAAATTCTCTACCTATTCAAAAGATTGCATATTGGAACTGCACAAGTCAAGTAATGAAACCTTCTTACAAAAAACAGTCTCCGTTTATTTGATTACGTCAGTGATAATCTGATATATCATTGAGAGTGACTCTCTTCAGGTGATACTTAACCAATTTCAAGCAATTCTTCAATATGGAAACAACTAGCCCTCCCCTGTTCTATTGTCACTGAATGACAAATCTAAAGAGCAGTGGCATACATACACAAAGCACATTCACACAAAGTGCATAAACAAAGAAGTCGAAGATTAGGATTAATATATATCAGAAGTTTCTCTCAGTGTAGTTCTTCCCTATGTTTGTGGTGGATAGTGACAGGGTAAAAGGAACATAACATAAATGAAGCAAACAATCATCTAAGCACAGTGCAGAAAGGGGAACAAATATTGTATTAAATGGAGAAGCCTACTAACTCATAGTCTTAAGTGTAGACAAACTGGTTTCATGACTTCAGTATTTCTTAAGGACTATACCAACTGCAGGGAGCCCCCTGTGCCACAGTGGGTTAAAATGCTGAGCTGCTGAACTTGGTGACCGAAAGGTCACCGGTTTGAAACTAGTGAGCGGGGTGAGGTCCCGCTGTTAGCCCCAGCTTCTGCCAACCTAGCAGTTGAAAAACATGCAAATGTGAGTAGTTCAATAGATACCGCTCCGGTGGGAAGGTAACAGTGCTCCATGCAATCATGCCAGCCACATGACCTTGAAGGTGTTTAGAGACAATACCGGCTCTTTGGTTAGAAATGGAGGGGAGCACCAACCCCCCAGAGACAGACACGACTGGAGTCAATGTCAGGGGAAAACATTTACCTTTACCTATACAAATTGCAGCTATGTGTATCTACAACATAGATACTTCCAGGTTACTACATTTTTCCAATTAATCCTGCACATATGAGCTCGATGCTGAATAGAGAATACTGAATAGAGAACTCAACGGAACAAAAATAAGTGTGGGCAAATGAAAGGTGTAAATTAACATCTTCTGCTAAAACAGGGTAATAGCATATTATAGTATCTAAGCATATATGAGCATGGACACATAGGCCTGACCAGAAAGGAATCTGGTGGAGTACAGCATAGCTTAATTTCCTTTGGATGTGAAAACTACTAAAGGATAATGTTGTATTTGTACATTTTACTCACAGATGTATAGACGGAGCACAGTACACACAGATAAGATTGCCAGGTGAAATACAGGATGGGGCTCTTGTACCTTTAACAGTTCTCTTAAAGAAGTGTGTCAGACAAGCAAACTCTGCCAAAATTCCCATTTCTGCACAACTGTGAAAGGTACAGGAGTCCTCATTTCACTCCACAACCATGCCCTGGGGACTGGTTCTTTGAAAATGGGCTACACAACTGTCATTCATGCATGAGATTGTCAAAGAGAGTAACTGCAAAGTACTTCTTTTTAAATAAATCATGCTAAAAGAGTGAACTGCTTCTACCTGTGTAATATGTCCTAATTCCAAACATGACAGGTATTCTATCTCAAACCCCAGGACATGAAGGTTAAGTAAATCCTCCTTGTGAACCTGTTCACCCAACAAATTTGTTAGGAAAACCCATACTAATGTTCATGTGAAACAAGAAAACAAAATTTACAAACCCTATCATTTTAAGAAGCACCAGCAATATCACTATACCCTACCTTCATATTAGGCAACATTTCCTACACGTGACCTTTTGTAAAACTCATACACAACATACATCCCACAAATCCTTAGATAGGTAGGTAAAGGTTTTCCCCTGACATTAAGTCCAGTCGTGTCCGACTCTGAGGTGGTGCTCATCTCCATTTCTAAGCCGAAGAGCCGGTGTTGTCCGTAGACACCTCCAAGGTCATGTGGCCGGCATGACTGCATGGAGGGCTGTTACCTTCCTGCTGGAGTGATACCTATTGATCAACTCACACTTGCATGTTTTTGAACTGCTAGGTTGGCAGAAGCTGGGGCTGACAGCAGAAGCTCATGCTGCTCCCCGGATTCGAACCTGCGACCTTTCGGTCAACAAGCTCAGCGCTTTAACCCACTGCACCACCGGGGGCTCCGTCATTAGATACTGGTCATATAGTAAGAAGTTCCAAACCACAGGCACTAAATTCTTTCACATTACATGAGTTCTTCTGACTTTAATTAAGCTCAGAAATACCAAAGCTGGGATCTAACACACTTTCATCAGCAGACCAGGAAAGGCCAAGCCATTTTGCCCTCTTAGAAGACTCCAACCCTATTCTGGAAGGCTGCAAAATATTCCACAATTAGGGTTTGGAGTTGTGTGAAAGTTGTTTTTTGACATTATTGTTATTTGGAGTTGGGTAAACATTATTCAAATCCAGTCTTGTGAAACATTACCTCTATATACTCATTCATAAGCAGACCTCATGTATAAGTCGAGGGCGGGTTTTAAGGGCAAAATTATGGATTTTGATATGAACTGTGATTAGATTGGAAGTCATTCCTCAGAGAGGGGGAAGAACATCAGAGTGCCAGCCACCCCAGTGACCAGTATTTTAAAAAGGCCAGAAGTGGCACCATGGCAGAGAAAGTAGAAGAGTTTTCTTTTATAAACATTCTCAGCATGGACTAAGGTCTTGCCTTTTGCCACTCGACTCACCATTTTTTTGTCGTGTTGGGAGCTACTTGAGAAACTGTCACTTCTGATGTGAGAGAATTGGCCTCTGCAAGGACATTGCCCAGGGGATGCCTGGATGATTTGATCTTTTTATCATCCTTGTGGGAGACTTCTCTCATGTCCCTGCATGAGGAGCTGGAGCTGATAGAGGGAGCTCATCCGCCTCTCCCCAAATTCGAACCTGTAACCTGTCGGTCTTCAGTCCTGCCGGCACAGAGGTTTAACCCACTGCGCCAACGGGGGCTCCAGTACTCGACTCACTGACTAGTTCCTTCTTTTCTAAGAGTTAAGAAACTATACTTATATTGATCCATGGATAAGTTGACACATTTGGGGGGGGGTGATTTTTGACTAACATTTCTAAACTTATACACAAGTTTATTGGTAGTTGAAGCCTGAACATTTTCACATTATATCGCCCAATACCCAAGCCACAGCAACTGCACAGTATGAGTCAGGAAATTATTTTTTGGAGAGGGGAAAGGATATTAAAATGTTTAGACTGAGGATTTCAATTCAATTTTTTCTATTGCTTCTTGAAAAGAAATAAACAGTAAAAGCCATCCCAATTTAGAGAGCTTCATAGTATGTAATCATGTCTATGATAATATTCTGTAATCATGAACATTATTTTCTAATTAACAGCTTCTGTACTTTTTCATTCTAATTTTACTCAAGGTATATTTCCCAACAGAAAAGATTGTCAGCATATTTTCAACATTCTTGCTAGCGTCAGTTAAATCAAACTCAAACTGGCTCTCCCCTTTCAAAGGAAACAATATCCTCATTGTACTGAAATAAGGTACGTGGACGGGAGGGGAGGGCAAAACAAGATTCTCCCAAGAAAGCGAAGACAGTCCTTGAAAATCTGAGACTGTCGCAAAACCTGAGCAGCTGGCAACTCTGTCACCATGAAGTATCCATATGGAAGACCGAGATGTGTCAAACTACCCAAAACGGTTTTGGATGGTGTAGAGATAGAATAAATAATTCAGTATCTTCAACACTTTCAACAGCAGGTAGTGGATATGCTACCTGCTTCTATGATGTGCCAAAATACAACATGTGAGAGGAGAGAAAGAGAAAGCCTGTTTCTTCAAACTGTTGCCATGTGGATACATTGCTTGAGGAACTTCTCATTCTGGAGGCATATGATGCCTATCACAGGTTTGTCGGCAGCTAGCAACGTGGAGTTTGTTAGCAGAAGTATGGCTGAAAACACATAGCTGAGAAACAATTTTAGAACAAGCATGCATAGTTCTACCTTTTCTCCTATTAACCACCGATTGCATGTACATTAAATAAGTTTTTAAAAACAACAACTATAGATAACTGAAAGATATAACTCCCATAAAAATCATAACTAGGAGTCTTTATATATTCCTCTGCAATTTTGTTATCACAGAGAGCTGATAATGTTCTCTTCAAAGCCGTGTATCCAAACATTCACAGACTGGGATATATTCTGACTTGCATAACTCTTAAACAGAAAATCTTTTTTAAAAGAATGATTTCAAAAAGATTATCCTTAAAGGTAAGACTAAATATTCCCACAGCTCATTATCAATTATAATTAAAAAAATCTAAAGATTAAAAATATTTCCTTTAATGATCTGTAACATGTTGCCTATTCTTCAAATAATCAATAATTATCAAACATTTTTTATAAAATCCAGCATGGATTATCAAATGTTCCAGTAATGCAGTAAAAAAATATACATGTAGTAGCCAACCTGAAATATTTTTTATTGACTGACTAATGTTACATCCTGGTTTTCATCAGAAACTGGTACTCCACATGGATTAAACTAAACTAACTTGAAACGGCAGAGATATAGCCAGGATTTGTTGTGATGTTGAAACAATAAAAGAAATTGTGATATTAAATACAACTGAAATATAAGCAATGTGAAATACATCAAAATAAAGAAAGTTGAATATCCTGCTGCCTACTTTTCAGCTATCAGTTGACTGCCATAAGTTCACATGAATTTAGAAAGATTTGCCTCCTGACAGAAGTACAATGGACTGAGAAGTTTTTCCTCTCTTAAAAGAAGAGTTTTGGAAACAGCAGATTCTAAGACAAAGAGCTGGCATGGTCTGTAAATGCCTCCTAGGTCATGTGGCTGGCATGGTTTCATGGAGTGCCATTACCTTCCCGCTGGACCAGTACCTATTGATCTACTCACATTTGCATGTTGTCTAATTGCTTGGTTGGCAGAAGCTGGCCCAAACAGTGGGAGCTCACCCCACTCCCTGGATTCGAGCTGCCCACCTTTCAGTCACTAAGTTCAGCAGTTTAACCCAGTGTGCCACTGGGGGCTCCCATACTTAAGAATAAATAAATAAATAGTAAGATGTTGTTTTAGCTATATCACCATTGGAGTTAAAAAGAATGCAGTTCTCAGAAATCCATTTTTATATTATGTCTACTTTTTAAAAAGTGAAACACAGAGAGCATAAACTTGAGAAAAATCTAGTCACAAAATACAGTAGAGTCTCTCTTATCCAACATAAACTGGCCGGCAGAACATTGGATAAGCAAAAATGTTGGATAATAAGGAGGGATTAATGTTCAATTAGGAGGGGTTAAGGAAAAGCCTATTAAACATTATGATTTTACAAATTAATCACCAAAACATCATGTTTTACAACAAATCGACAGAAAAAGTAGGTGAATACACTGTAAGGTTATGTAGTAATTATTGTATTTATGAATTTAGTACTAAAACAAAACAATGTATTGAAACAGTTGTGGATCCGGACAGGAGGAAGACTGTGTTGGATAATACAGAACATTGGATGAGTGAAGGTTGGATAAGTGAGACATGGAAATGAGTACCACCTCCCAAAGTCGGACACAACTAGACTTAATGTCAAGGGGGAAATCTTTCACTTTACTTATTCTTAAATATATATTCCTTTCAATAATAACAAATTGGTTGTAGTATTGTGCTGCTAGCACTCTCTGTTTTCTTCTTTATAGATGCAACAGACAATCTTCTGCTTGGTAAAATCAGCAGGTTTGCAAAATCCCAGAGGGAAAAAAATCAATTTAAGACAGTGACGCTAAAAGACTTAAACTAGCCTAAATTCTTCAGCTGAGACTTTTTCTTAGGTTACTATCACATACTCAAATCTTACAATGCACAATATGCTCCATAGTCTATTATTGGTCCTTCAATATTATTAGAGAGAAAACAAAATTATCATCCCCCAGCACTTCCAACTATACCAAGACATTTTCCACCATGGTGAAAATGGGTTTCCATTGTTTAGCTAACCTTCTCCAAGAGAAGTTGAGCACAAAATGAACCCTCAACATCTACTGCTAACTGTAAGCAGATGTCTCTGAGCCAACAGCAGATACATCTTCATCCATATTCAATATTATCAGGTAATCCAGATTTGTGTATACTCTCAAGTGCACCATTAGAAATTGATCCGTGTAGATTTTATTAAACAAATTGGAAAAGAAATCAATAAAAGGCAGGGAGCCTGCCTGGTATTGTGGTTTGAACTATGACATTGGAAACCAGGGTTCAAATCCCTCCAAACAAATTTTGCCAAGGAAAAAACCCTGTGATAGGTTCATCACAGGTTGAAAATTATGTGAAAGTATACAAAAAAAAAAAAAAAACAGAAGAGGAAGAAGAAGAAGAAGAAGAAGAAGAAGAAGAAGAAGAAGAAGAAGAAGAAGAAATGCAGTGGAAAGACAGTGATGGTCTATTTCCATCTCTTTCAAGGAATCATACAAATCTAGTCCAGGGCACACTTGCATGAATCCAAAATAATCTTCTCTCCCTCTGTGTTAAGTATGGTATGCATTTATCATCATGTACCCCTCCACTTTCTCCATGAATAATAACTCAATTCAGGTGTTATTAATAAATTCAGTTTTATTTTAAATAAGGATGCTATTCCATAACCTTTGAAGCTCACACATCGGACTAACTTAGCCCAGCTTTAGCTCATCTGGTCTTTAAGTGACTCTTTTCATGTGGTCGGCCCACGAGGCATGCATACTGCCTCTCAAGCGGGCCACCGTAGACCGGCCGCGTGAGGGTGATTTGCATGATTTGCATTGTGCCGTTGGAGTTTGAGCCATCTCTGAGAACCAGGCACAAAGGAAAACACTGCCAAGTACTGCAAAGATTTTAGTTGAACCAGATGAGACTATTTTAAGTCAGACTTCCTACTATAATAACAACACGGCTAATGATAAAAGTTCCAAAGATAGCCTGGAACTTTTTATAGGGATTCTGAAGCAGAGAGGGGCAATTACATTTCAAAAGGCAGATGACTTTTAAAAGGCAACTGTCTTGCATTCTAGGAAAAAATGAAAATAACAAACAAGCAAAATGCATTTAAAATACAGAATCAGACTTCTATAAACTTTTCTTGTATCTCTTGGGTTTCTGGCATCATGCTGTGCTTATCAATGCAATTATTTCATAGGCCATAAATGGGCTCCGGTGACATTACACTTCCTACTTTTATTATACTTAAATTAAGACAAAATTAAAGCAAATTGCTTTGATTGCCTAATTCTTTCTTTTTTTCCTGAGGAAAATGCTCTGTATTTTAATCAAACACGATCAATAAAAGCTGTTGGACAAGCCATTATTCCACAAATGTCATTACAGTGGGCTCAATTAGAAGTACAGAAAAGTGGGCGGGGGAATATGAGAACCTACCCAGTCTTCATGAAAACAAGGGACAAGATTTATAGAATAACTATGATCAGATGTTCACATCACTAATAAAAAAATGTTTGTGCCCCGCCACAATATATACATATTCCTGGCTGCCTCTGAAAATCACCAGCTCCTTTACAAAATGGAAATGTTTTAGTTTATGAAGCCCTCATGCTGCTCAACTACATGCCATATGTAGCCCACCTTCCTTGTTAGGACAACCATGGACATGACAAGCAGAACTCTAGGGGTATCAGAGGCTAGAGTATGTTAGACCATGAGTGTGCTAAATTTAATTTTTGGTGTGATATGTAATGTTGCTGGGAAAAGGGGGTCCTTTCACACTGCACCATTATGTTATGATTCTACTTCAACTGCCTTGGTTCCATCCTATGGACACCTCAGACTATTTTGGATTGGAGGTTTGCTGCAGGAGGCAGTCACAGCATTTAAAGTGGATTAAAGTGGGAAAATGCTCAAGTGTGATGAGGCAGCTAATGGTTTGAAGTTACAGGGCAGTAGATTTAGACTTAACTTTAGAAGGAACTTCTTGACAGTAAGAACGGTTCGGTAATGGACTCCGCTGCCAGTGCCTAGAGAGTTAGGGCCCCCATCTCTCGACATTTAAAAAAAAACTGGTGGTGCTTTAGTTCAGTGGTTCTCAACCTGTGGGTCCCCAGATGTTTTGGCCTACAACTTCCAGAAATCCCAGCCAGTTTACCAGCTGTTAAGATTTCTGGGAGTTGAAGGCCAAAGCATCTGGGGACTCACAGGTTGAGAACCACTGCTTTAGTTGAATATCCTGTCCTGAGTAGGGAGTTGGATAATGAGCCCCTTCCTGACCATCTAGCTCCTAAATGGTCCATGAGAATCTCCAACTCTATGATTCTTTTTTTAATACTCTAAGATCAGTCTTTATTAAAATGATACAAATGTTGTGATAGTATGCTCCTGAGTTTCATTCACTTCTGCTTCTGACTTTCAAACACTTTAAGTGACCTTATAATGGTAGAATACCACTGGAGCTTCCCAGAGGGGGAAGATGTGCTCATAAAAACTAGATATTATCATCATACATGTACTTTGAGAAGCTTCTATCAGTGATGACATTTTCCTCCTCTGTGTAAAAGAGTGATAAACATAATGTGTGATGCTGTGATTACACCTGTTCAAGAACCACTTATTCATATCCATTGAGAACATCCCTTGCCATTCCAAAAATGGGAAAGTATTCTCACTGACACTTTGTAAAGTCTAAAAACTAAATCTGTATGGAGAATGCGGTCATAACTTCACATATTCTCCTTTCATAACTCAATCACCTATTTTCAGGTAAGTTAAGTTTTCAGAACCAGGTTAGAGTTAGAAAAAGATATTATCTGCATATTTAGTTCACCTCTATGAGACCGTCCATTAACTTAGTTTTGGAGAAGAAAGTATATTGCATCCTAGATGAAACCTATGAAGATTGTATTATACTATCTTTGTTTTATAAATGTAATGTATTCCATTAATAGTATAGATGTGTGTATCATTCCTTGACAATGAAAATGTGTTGTGAGCTCTAGAGCTAGTGACAGGAATCTTGAGAAAATGTTATACAAGCCTTTCTTTAATTTACAGCAGAATGAAACAAGCTTTATGTATAAACATAAACAGATACACATATGCCTATATGGGTGTGTTTGTGTGTATCTCAAGACCCACTATCACTGAAATGTAAGATTTACACAACTTGATGTACTAATCCTATTATTCAAGAAAAGAGTGCTTTAACCTATTTTTGTTTGCAATTGTCCTGTAACTAAATAAGAAACAGCAACAGAGAGCAAACTCTCAGGTTCTTTAGACTTAATCTGATTGACATATGACTCTCAAAAATGTTAAGCAGCCTGCCACATCAGAGAGCAGAAAAGGATAAAAATTGTCTATGGCAGAAAATAAGTTTTAAAACCATAATATTAGATTATGGATTTTTTTAAAAAAAATCAAGGCTTCTGATTACACATTCTTCAAATTAGTAACCACTTGTTAAATAAGGCAAACATACATAATAAAAATAGTGCCCTGCCCAATTCTTTATTTATATATTAATATGTATAAATCTATCTAATAAAAAAAAATATCTTCTCAGGGTTAACTAATTTTTCCACAGAACTAATGTGTTTGTGGCTGCTGCTTCCGAGAGTTCAAATCTGAACTAAGAGAGGTTATGAACTCAATCTAAAAATAATTTCCTATTGGTAAAAGGTGTTTGTATTGGACCAGACCACCTTAACAAGTAATAGCAGTGTTTGGATGGTCACTTATTGTGGTTCCTGCAATAGTAGATGTACTTACATATTGTTGGGGACACTCACGAAACATTCAAACATCTTATGTCACACTTTTGTTTCATGACACAGAATCATAGCAAAAATGTAGGAGGGCAGAAGTAATAGCACCATTATGTTAGTTGCTACAGTAAGAGTCTCGCTTATTCAGGATAAATGGACCAGCAGAACATTGGATAAGCAAAAACATTGGATAATAAGGAAGCATTAAGGAAAAGCATATTAAACATCAAATTGCATTATTATTTTACAAATTATGCACCAAAACATAATGTTTTACAACAAATAGACAGAAAAGGCAATTCAATACACAGTAACATTATGTGGTAATTACTGTATTTACTAATTTAGCACAAAAATATTGCAATGTATTGAAACAGCTGTGGATCTAGGTAGGATCTAGGTTGGATAATACAGAACGTTGGATGAGTGAAGGTTGGATAAGTAATGCTCTACTGTATTAGCATTCAGTTCTATCATCATGTATAGGAAACTTAAGTTGCAGTTCTGGTTTGAAATAAGAACATTGTTGTTCTTCTTGGAAAAAGTAGTTATGCATATTGTCTGTGTAACTCAGAAGAATCTCCTGCTCTCTTTAGATGCAAAATATGTCTACAAAACATCTGTATTCTTTAGCTAGCCAGAATAAACCAACAAACTATTATAATAATTCACCACCCCTGAAATCAATTTTAAATGTCACAACTGTAGAAAAACATCATCAATCAAATAAGCTATCTTCTTTTCTTTCTTTTATTTAAAAAGTCCAACCTCCATCTAGTACATAATTGTGATTCAAGATTTCTCTGAACTAAAAATAAATCCTCTAACATCCGGCCATTAGCATGTTTGGCTTAGTGGTAGGTCACGTAGCAGCTTCTCTATGATATTTTATTTTCCTGCACAGTAAAACAACCCAGAAATGAACTTACTCAACAATATCTGATAGAAACAAAAAGAAGCATTATTTAAATACTAGATGCTCTATCAGTCTAATTTTAAACACAAGACACTATAATAACAAGACTTTGTAGGATGTCCACATCACTATTACATTGGCAATTTTCAGAGGACAGCTATGTCCTGGGTGTGGTTAGAGTACAACCTAAACAAAGTAAATGCACAGCATATACCAAATACAGAACATGTTACATAGTTTGTTGGTAACACTATGCAACATTGTAACATGGAGTTATTCAGGACCTGTTTCAGATTTTGACCTACAAAAATGAACCATTATTTTAAAAACCCACCAATTCTTGTTCCCCAAGCTACATATCCAAGGATTCTCTACCATTGAGCAATGGCAGTTAAAGTGGTATCAACCTACGTTAATTCTACAGTGTTATTGCAACCTTAGCCATAAGGATGGATGTTTCTTTTGCATACTACTTGAAGGTAGAGCTAAGCAAGGAGGGACGATAAATCCTTATTTTCAGGCCCCAATTACTACTCTCAGCATCCCCTGCATTAAAGGCAAAAGTAGAGACTTCAGGTTTTCAGCAGGACTGAAGGACAACTGCAGCGTTAGTGAATAAGCATAAAAAAGACTTCCACAAAAAGAAAACTTATTTTCAACCATAACTGTACAATGTGTATAGTTACCATATAAATAAAAGGCCACTCTCTAGATTCAGGCGGTAATCCTATGCACACTTACCTAGTAGTAAAAATAATGGGTTTACTTTTGAGTTAATTGTTAATGCACACTATTACGAGATGCTTTTATTATTTTCAAAAGCTATTCCAAATATGTTTATTTATTATCCAATATTAAGTATTTGGACACTAGTCTACAGAATTATTTTGCCTATTAAAATAAGAGTATTTCTTATCCTTTCCTGGATTATCAATGGCACAGAAATTTGTGGGACAGCAAACGAGTTGTTATACACTGCATAAACAGACCGCCGATATGATACATGTGGGACTTCCAGGGTGGTGACCTGGAAAGCAAATAGTCTTTAATATGTGGATTCTGGGAAGGAGCAAGTCAGCTGATTCCCTGTTAACTTGCATGAGATCAAAAGCTTGACCTCATCCTCATACCTACATAAACTTGAACACAAATGCTCCCAGCCTTACTAACAAAGCAGCTTTTTCTGGCAGAGAAATGGAGAAGTGGCCTTCCTGCCCTTCCCCAAGGCTGAATTCCTCTCTCATACAGAACACAGCCAGACCTGATTCTTCACCTCCCTGAGCCAGATGGGTGAATACAGCCTTAGGCTTCACTATCGTAAGTGGACAGTTCAATGGAGACATCTAAACACACAGCTGTGGCCAAATGTATGTGAAATGAGGGTTGTTTTTTTTCCCAAAATGGTAAAAATATAATATAGCAAAGAAAAATAATACTTATGGGTAGGAATAAGCTGAAGCTCATAAACATGGGCAATAAGCAAACAGCAAATGGATAGCATATCTTAGGACATACTTGCAAGGTTTAGTACATTCACATTCTTTCTCTCTCACACGTGCACACATGGTGTTGTAGTAAGTTTGGCACAATATTGCATACACAGTAAGCAGAATATAAGGCTAATGATACAAATAAGGGAAATACTGTGTATTGCTGTACATATTACCTAAACACATTAAACATTATATTGGTCTTAATAAAGTTGTTAGCTCCCATCACAGTAGAGATATTGAACAAATGGAGCCACTGTAAGTATTCACTTATAAAGTCCCTATTTATTTAATGGTCCTACTCTACTTGGAATGAACTACTGGATTTTAAACCACTCTATTTCATTACAGTGTAGCACGTGATTAAGCTAATGGAATACATTGCCTGTGGACACTGGACAAAAATGAATGGACATAGACATAAAGGCAGGGTCAGGTAGAAAAGTTCCCTTTTCCATTATTATGGAATCCTTAACAGTGTTTCACCCCTTTTTAATGAGACAGGTGCAACTGGCCATATTCTTTAATCTTGTTTTTATGGTCAGCATAATTCCACAGACCAAAACTGCACTAGCAGGCACAATTGTTCAAATATCTAAAATTAGACTGGAAGATCAGGCCTGGATTCTTTCTATGATTTATTTTTTAAGTCAGAATGTTTAAACTCTATGAACATCTTCACACATTGAAGACAAGTACGGAGAACTGATGTTGCCTTCAAAGTGTATACATTGTTCAACAGTTCTGAAAAAAAGCAGTAATTGTTAAAAGGCTTAACGACACTGTTAACTGAATAACTACACAGTGTAAAGTTAAAGTTGGCAAAACTTTTATTTCTGTGATGTTTGAGGTAAATCTGAAGTTTCTATTTATTTGGTATTCCTTTTTTGTCTCTCATGAACAACTCATAAAGATGTTTAAAACTAGCACTTGACTGACCCAAGGAAGTGTGAAGATGGAAGACGAATTCTTAGAATTCAAAGTTACACATACACATTCAGTGTCAGGTCTGGGATATTATCACTTGGTATGGATACCTATCCAGAAATACATACTACAGATCAATACATATCTCAGATCAATATATCACACTAGTGGCATTTTAGGATTTCACATCTTACATGGCCAAGGATTCTACTGAAATTGGCCATAACCCAGAAAATTAAAACAGTAACCCAATCACAGGTGGTAGGTATCTCAATGGAGACTTAAGAGCTGGATCTAAAGACAGAGAGGGTCCAAACTGCAGAGAAGACTAGGAGGCAACTTGCAGCAGCAATTTTTTTCCATTCTTATTGATGTCCCAAAATTGACCAGGACTTAATGGCAGTAATACTCAACAAGCATATTTAACTAGGTGGCCTCTTCAACTAATGTTTGCCTGAAAGTGGCTCAGTAGGGAAGGCTTACAAAATAAGGTTATGAGTTTAAAGCTGGTCAGTGTTGACAGTGGGTGGGCAGGAAAAACACATCAGAGGACCACAAGATAAGAAAACAACGTGCACCAAACTTTGAACTTCTTTTCACTAATCTACAGAATCTGTACAGATTATCTTTTTGGCACAGTGTCCCTAACTTTAAAGAAAAACAAACTGAATCCAAGAATCTCACAAGTCACATTCCTATTTCTGTACTACATTATATGGATCACAGCTGTGCTAATTTTCCAAGTACCTTGCCCTAAAAATGAGTGTAGTAAAATAGCTCTGGTCCGCCTTGCCATCCACAGATGTGGCCAAGGTTTCTTTGTACTCCTTTTGACATCTTGATCTAGAGTTCTTCTTTCTTTCTTTCACTGTGCCCTCAGAATATAAATGCAAGGTTCCCTATAATGCATCTTTCCAGGATCATCAGGTACAATACTACAATCATACCAATTCAAGATTATTGATATATAATGTTGTAACAGAGGTATCCTAGGACTACCAATTCATGTCTACTCAGCCCCATTTTCATATAACATTCAAGTACTTGGCAACATTTTTTTTAAAAAAACAACAACCTGAAACTTGAATACTTGCTCAAAAGCTCTTGCAAGTGAGCCCCACTATTGAAACAGCATCACATGCAACAGCTGTGTGGT
Source organism: Anolis sagrei (assembly GCF_037176765.1). Lineage (NCBI taxonomy): Eukaryota > Metazoa > Chordata > Lepidosauria > Squamata > Anolidae > Anolis > Anolis sagrei. Next base: position 208,782,878 of record NC_090021.1, on the reverse strand, counting down.
GGATAGTGAAATCATGCTCAGCAGGTCTTGTTTCCTTGCTTGTTTATATAATTTTATTGAGTGTTCATTCATGGCATTTATTTTCCACCTGTCCCTTAATAAAGGCATTCACAGAATGTCCTTCCCTTGGAGGTCCAGTTGGTACCAATAGGAGTTTCATTTAGGCTATTTATTAAAGCTTTTGAGCATCATTGGTTGACTTCAAATGCTTAGGTAACGTGATTTGGAAAGACTTTAATCTTTTAAATCTGTTTTGCTTTGTTAATGTGTTAAGGAATATTTTTATCTATTTACTTTTTTATAGCTTTTAAATAGTTTTAACCTGTTTGCATTTATTTTACCTGAACATCTCCCTGAGAATGCTTGATAAAGACCATGGCAGAAAATTTATTATTATATACATATGTATACAAATACACACATGCGCACAGACATATATACACAGAAACGGTCCATCCACGGGTTTGATCCAAAATGAGTGACTAAGGCAAAGATCCATCATTGAACTTCATAATTAAGGATAAGTCTGTACCTGGATTTCTTTGGCCATAGACTAATATCACAGAATATATCACAGAATTCTGCAATTTGCACTTATCCCTGGGTTAAAATTAATAACAATTAATCAGGAACTTGAGATATAAGTCTTCAAACCTAAAAGCAGGTTATTTCCTTCTTTAAGATGTCTCTATGGGTGTTTCTACACTGAAGACATAATGCAATTTCACATCCCTTTTAGCTGCCATGGCTCAATCATGGGAGTTGTAGTTCTACAAGGTATTTAGCCTTCACTGCCAAAGAGTACTGGTGCCTCACTAAACTACAAAATCTAGGATTCCGTAGCAATGAGCCATGGCAGTTAAAGTTGCCTCAAACTGCATTAATTGTACAGTGTAGAGCCAGCCTATGAGACAATTCCTGTTTCTAACTTCAGTTTTACAGATGCCATAGAAGAACCAAATGCTAGAAATGTATTTAATAAATTAACGGAGAACCCCAAAAGTAGACACACACATGCATCAGCTCTAACCATGGAGATATGCAAAGCTATCAGTATGGGAAAAAGGGGGTGGGGAATTTAAATTTACAACAGGGATGGGAACATATGGGCCTCCAGATGTTATTAAATGGCTGTTCCCATGATCTCTTATAATTTACTGTGATTATTAAGGTTAATAGAAACTGTGATCCAACATCATGTGGGAAGGATACATATACCCCACTCTGGAAATAAATTCTGTCATCCTACATCCTGCCCCATGATGGAGGAAAGTGGAAGGGCCAGACGGATTCAGTTCCATAGCATCCAAAACAGAGTGTGACCCATACAATCCTCCTCCTCCTCTATACAGAGATTTAACTATGGCAATCACTTACAACTCATTCTTTTGTCTACCTGGTTCCCAAATGTAGTAGACACTATGTACCACCAACACTGCATCAGGGTAAAAAGCTACTTAAATGCTCAAAACACTGATCAATGAGAAGCTTATAAAGAAATAACTTTCCAAATGTTGGCCTTTAAAGACGTAGTCCCTAAGGGCTGCATCAAGACTGGCGTGCGCAGTTCTTAAGGACTAAAGGTGTAGTCTTTAAGAATTGCTAGTGTGTATGCGAAAGGGTTAACTGTGGTAGGAGAACTCAAAGGGTATGCATTTAATAGTTCTTACAGTCTTTTAAAAACACACACACACACACACATGATGTATTACATTTTACACTGCCCTCAGGTATCTGTTCACATGGATAAAAGGTCTTATTTCTAACAGATTCCAGCCTCTTACAGACCTCCGGGGCAAATACTCAAAATATATTTACCCCTTAAAATTTGACAATTGTATTTTAAAAGACAAACGGTATGCTTATTACACTTTTACACAGGGAGAAAAGCCATTATTTTAACTGATGGAGCTATATGCGAAAAAGCCCTGATGGCTGTAAAAGCCACCAACATACTTAGACAGCACTGAGGTGTACAGTCAGAACATTGATTATTTTGTTGAAATATCTAACATGATATGAAGACCTGAGGCAAACGTTAGATATGGAGCTCAGGTCTAGTTTGCTTGCTTTAAAAAAAATAAGAAAAACATATATTGTTGTATATAAATCAGAAAAGAAAGACTTTGCGGCTATTTAGGGTTTTTAAGGCAAATCCATAGTTTAAAGCCCGACCAATATCTCACAACTAATGTTACATATTCATTTAACATTCAAAATATTCTAGATATTCTGACCTTCCAAAAAAAAAAAAAAGTAAAAACCTGGCTCTTTGAAGAAGCCTTTGGAAATGCAGTGCGATAGACAAACATGGAATTATGTAAGTTTGAAACATGGAACGGTTTAGCCGATGCTACTGGAAAATGAGATTAACAGGAAGACACTGGTTATTATAAGTTTTTAATGGTTTTTATATTGTTTTTATGTTGTTTTAAATGTTTTAATTGTATATTGTGGACTGTTGTGGCATTAAATGGCTGCCAATTTGTAAGCCGCCTTGAGTCACCTTCAGGCTTGAGAAAGGAGGGATAAAATAATTAAGTAAGTAAATAAATAAATAAATAGATCTTCAAGATCTTCAGGAATACAAAAGGAATGAAGATAAAGTTCACTTTTTCATATATAAAAAAACACATACATAAATGGGTTTCTGTGAGTTTTCTGAGCTGTATGGGCATGTTCCAGAAGCATTCTCTCCTGACATTTCACCTGTATCTAAGTAGGCATCCTCAGAGGTTGTGCAGGTGAAAAGTCAGGAGAGAATGCTTCAGAACATGGCCATACAGGCCAGAAAACACACAACAACCTAGTGATTTTGGTTATGAAAGCCTTCGACAATACACATACATAAAAACATAGTTCGATTCAGCTTCTTAAACATTTTAAAGCAAACAAGGATGCTAACCAAACTTTTAGGTCCAAAGCTACTTTTGATCCCTCCTTGAAGACCATATCCAAATATATTGTAAATTTTTCACTCCATTTTTTAGTCTGATAAGAAATGGCTATCTAACTAAACCTATACACAAATCTTATGAATCTTTATCAAATTCAAAGGTCATTTTTCCCTTGTTATTAAATAAATTCATTGGTATTGGCATAGGAATTGGCCATGAAAATTGAGAGACCTGTGAACAATGCTTATGATCTATAATATATACCCATCACATGGAAGACGCTTTCAAGTACCACCCAAGCAGTGGTAATGTATCAATTGAACGGTAGTCCTTTAAAGACTCAATAATACAGACCACTCAGTCCCATCAAATACAAGGGTCAAGTGACAAAGACCGATACAATGACATAACCTCAAAGATATATTTGTAAGAAAAGCTTACAGTGAAATTTATAGACCATGGAGATTAGTGCCATATTGTACTGCTAAGATTCGCACATGATGACCAGAAAGGATGACAAACAATACTAATGGAAGAATTCCCTTGGCTTGTTCTGGAAATGGGTCAACAATTATGAGAAGTCTCTTTTTCAAACATAATGAAGATTGATTCATAATGTTGGCTACAGTTTATCATATTATCTTACTGTTTCATCTTAAATATGACAGTTGTAAAGTAGCCAAATTTTGATTAACACAGATCTAACTTCAGTCCAAAGCTTAGTGCCTTCGGAAAGCTCACAAGCATGAAGGCCGTAGCTATCCTCTACATTTGTATTTAAGGAAAAAATGACAATGGATATTCTATACAAATGTCATGACTAACAGTAATATATGCAGAACCGCTATGGAGTCATGGCTAGTATGTTTGACTGAGACTTGAGTGATCAAGCTTCAAGTCCCCACTGAGCCATGAAACACAACAGATGGCTCTGGATCAATCTCACTCTCTCTCAACTGGATATATCTCAAGGGACTTTTATTGAAAGGGTAATAAAGTAGAAAGGATGAAAGCCATCTAACCTACCTGGGAATCACCAAATAAATGGTGAGATGTAACAACTAGCATCAATCTCTTCCAGAAAATGTATACTTCTTTAAAATCATATTGGAGAAAAATTCTAGAGTCTAAGAGGTCTTGTTTTGACCCCACTCTAAATCAGAAGTGTGAAGAACCATGTAAAAACAAACAGAAAGGGGTGTGGTTTGGCCATTTTTCCTGAAGTTTCACTTTTGTGAAAAAATTGAAACATTTTGTTCTAGAATGACAAAATTCTAAAGACAAGGTGTTCCTATATTTATTCGTACCATTCTTTTTATGTATACCCTGAAAAAACTTAATAAAAACTATATATAAAAAAATCTGTAGTAGGTGGACTTTTTATGTAAAGCTATGAATAGCAGTGCTACTTAAAATGGGGATCTATAGACTGGTGCTGGGGCAGAAGCCATCAGATGTGGGTTTGAAGGAGAAAAAGCAATACTTGAATGAGGAGATTTATGGTATGGGTCGTTGGATCATTGGGGGGGGGGACTATCTCATATGGTTCCCCCATATCAGAATCAGATAGCTTAAGAGACATAGATATGCAGTATCACATAATTGTAATTCCTGGTCTAGGGTTCCTTTTCTAAATTATTTTTGTAGGATTGAGTGCTTAATTCCTGCTTGACATACTCTGGTCTCTCTTCAGAACAGAGATGAAATTCTTCACTAAGTTTTTTCTTGAAGATGGCAACAAGTAATTTCAACTGTTTCTATCACTGTAAGAAAGTTTTTGAAAACTGCTGTTTATATAATAACGACGACAACAACAATAACAATAACAACTTTATTCTTGTATCCTGCAACCACCACCAACAACAACAATAGCAATTTTATTCTTGTATCCTGCCACCATTTCCCAGAGGCGACTCGGGGCAGCTTACATACGGCACAAGGTGCCCAAAAACAGAACATAAAACAAATCATCATATAAAACACAGTTGAATAAAACATATAGCCATATAAAACAACAACTTAAGACTCAATTAAAAACAGCGCTCATCAACCAATGGCGGTAAGCTGTAAATGAGGCCAGGCTGTAAACAATAGGACAAGGGAATGGGATAAGTGCAGAGCTGTAACCATGGAAGGAGAGCATGGGATAAAGTGCAGGGGTGCATAACTATTGCATAGAATAACTAAGGACTTGGAATTCTCAAAAGCTTGTTTGAACAGCCAAATCTTCAGGTTCTATAGAAGGAGGACAGTGTGGGAACCTGCCTAATTTCCCTGGGGAGGGCGTTCCAAAGCCAGGGGGCCACCACCAAGAAGACCCTCTCCCTCATCCCCACCAACCGTGCTTGTGACGGTGGCAGGACTGAGAGGAGAGCCTCCCCGGCAGGTATTAGAGCCAGCATTTTTGAAGACTATTTATAATGTGGGATTCATTCTATACAAAATCCATACATTTTCTGTGCAGGAAGCAGCATTTTCTACATAGAAAATAACAAATCAATGCAAAGATATTAATTCCTTTGTAGAAAATGCTGTTTCTATATCGAACATTATTTTCCTATGCAAATCAACCAAAGTAATTATAACCATATTGCATGGTTTTAAAAGGATATGAGACAAAAATATGTAGGATACAGCCCTTGAAATTCACTAGCCATGACAGCTTGCGTATAGAAGGGGCGATGTCTCTGATACAATCTACTGGGGGGGGGGGGGTGATATTATAGCACTCGTGTTCTTCTTATAGACTTGTCACAGACAAATTGTTTACCATGGTAAGAACAAGATACTGGACTATTGGATCCAAAACTATTTGGATATAGATAGCCAGCCTACAGATATCCACAACTTCATTCAGGTTAATACAATGCCTTATATGTGGACAGACTGATTCCAAACAGAAAGACCAAAGCTGTTGAAGAAGACTTGTGGCCTGCTTCCTGTGTCTGCCATTCTCCTTAGTATAGCATTTGGGAGTGAGCTGGGAATGTATTTCAGAGGAGAATAGCAGAGCGAGTAGAACATCAACAGAACTGCTATAATGTCTTCAGGAAGTAATAGACAGGGTTGGCCAATGTGCTTCTTATACAATAATGATAAAGCCAAGCATATGCCTAAAAAAGAAGCTATAAATTTGCTAAACCAAAGTTTAGATCAGTGTTTCTCAATCTTTCTAATGTCGTTACCCCTTAATACAGTTCCCCATGTTGTGGTGACCCCCAAACATAACATTGTTTTCATTGCTACTTCATAACTGTTATTTTGCTACTGTTATGAATCGTAATGTAAATATCAGATTTCCAGGATGTATTTTCATTCACTGGACCAAATTTAACACAAATACCCAATACACTCAAATTTGAATACTGGTGAAGTTGGGGGGGGGGGGGGTAATTCTGTCATATGGGAGTTGTCGTTGCTGGGGATTATAGTTCACCTACAATCAAAGAGCTTTTGGAACTCCACCAACAATAGAATTGGGCCAAACTTCCCACAAAGAACTCCCATGACCAACAGAAAATACTGTGTTTTCTGGTGGTCTTGGGTAACCTCTCTGACACCCCCTCATGATCCTCCCCCCAGGGGTCCCGACCTCTGGATTGAGAAACACTGGTTTAGATAATGAAAAAAAAAATCAAGAAGAAAATGTGGAGAAGAGCAATTTAACAAGATAAGTTACCTGAAGATTTTTTTCAGAAAGCCATAAATATGATCTTAAACATTCACTTTGCATTAATAATCTTTGCCTCTAATAAAAGTGTTGGCAGATGGTAGCTCTTCACTTTCAAAATGACAAGTGTTCTTTACATTTTTTCCCTGTGTCACCTCCACTACACACTTCCCCTTAAAGGTTTTGTTCTTCTACTTGCTCAGTATACATATGATTTTTTTAAAAAACCATGAAACTTTTTACAAAATGTTTCAATTATACTAAATTAAAAGAAGGGAAAGGACTGGTCTGCATTGGAATTCTGTGCAAAGCTTTGGACAGAAGAGAAACAGAACAAATGGATTGTCAACATCAGAGGGAACCTTACCATGGTGATCACTCATATCCCCACTTAGAAAGCTGGTTAGTTGTCTTGTCAGTATGCTCATGCCAAGCAGCAACATTTTTTTTCTGCTTCTGGATTCATAACAAGGTGCACAAATGTGTCTAGAATCCCCTTGCCAGCTGGTTGGAGAATACAGATGTCTAATTGTTATGTAACAGGAACTGTTTGTTTGATGTCTCTCCCCATCCCCAAGGCTCCACCTCTTGCTGCTCCACTAATTCAGAAATTTAGACATCAAGAAAGATGTTAGGATAACCTGGGAAGACAGTACTGATGTCATTCTTCCCATGCAAACCTATTGTGTGGCTTCTACATTCCTGTACGACAGGCACTGAACTCTTTGCATGGGAAGTTACTTTAAAAAATGTATTTTGCTCATTCAATTTTTTTTTAAAAAAAAAACTAAATTACCATTTTTCAATACATTGTTTGAAAAGTAACCAATTGCTACAACTCACTGCCAATATTTGTTGCTCATTATTTTTGGGGGGAGGGGAAACCTTTAGTTTTGCTAAAAGAAAACGCCAAACTCTTTGTAAAAATCTTTAAAAATGCCTCTTCAAAACGACCTTAGGAGGAAACATTATGATATATTGCTAATGTTGTTTCCAAGTAGACTTATAGTGATACCAGCACAGAGTTTTCTTGGCAAGGTTTGTCATTGCCACTTTCTTCTGCTGTGACAAACCTCATCCAATGGTCTTCCATGGCAGAGCAAGCGTTTGAATTCTAGGCTTCCTAGACCTAATCCAACACTCAAGCCATTATATCATTGGGCTGCTGTGAGTTTTCAGGGCTTTATGGCCCTGTTCCAGAAGCATTCTCTTCTGATGTTTTGCCCACATCTATGGCAGGCACCCTCAGAGGTTGAGAGGTCTGTTGGAAACTAGGCAAGTGGGGTTTATATATCTGAAATGTCCAGGGTGGGAGAAAGAACTCTTGTCTGCTGGAGGCAAGTGTGAATGTTGCAAATGGCCACCTTGATTAGTATTTAATGGCCTTGCAGCTTCAATGCCTGGTTGGTTGCTACCTGGGGGTATCTTTTGTTGGGAGGTGTTAGCTGGCCCTGATTGATTCTTGTCTGGAATTTCCCTGCTTTGTTAGTGTTGCTCTACTTACTGTCCTGCTTTTAGAGTTTTTAAATACTGGTTGCCAAATTTTGGAAGAGTTCTTTCTCCCACCCTGGACATTCCACAGATATATAAACCTCACCTCATTTCCAACAGACCTCACATCCTCTGAGGATGTCTGCCATAGATGTGGCCAAAACATCAGGAGAGAATGCTTCTGGAACAGGACCATACAGCCTGGAAAACTCACATCAACCCCGTGATTCTAGCCATGAAATCCTTTGACAATACATTATATCACTGATTCCTAATATTTGTAAATCATTGCGGGAAAAGATCACACCAATAAAGTAATGTCACCTATAGTTGGCAATGTTACTTTTGAACCATGGTTTTATTGCCCCTTTGTTGTGCCTAAAATGTAACTAGTTGCAGGTAATGAGCCTATTTATAACTTATTACCCCCAATCTCTTACCATGTCTGTAACAGAGGAAGGCTGCATCTACATAAACCCTAAAGATAAGAACCTGGCTAGAGTATAATCTTGCTAAGGGATTAAAAGTATATCTCTAAAATTATGACTTGGTAAATATTTGCCCATGTATTTCCAAAACATAGGACCTATTTTTTTATTTCATTGCATTAGATAAAGATAATTTTCCTGAGTTGGATTTTTAATTATAATTAAGTCTGAGTGCTGAGATATTAGCTTATAAGACCCATTCAGTAGATCCTTAAACAACATCTACTGGTTTATATCAACATCATCTATTATATTATATTAATTATTATATTATATTATATTATATTATATTATATTATATTATATTATATTAGACACAGAGGGACGACTGCATATTTATGACGGTCATCTGTCAGGTGGCATAGCAAGGCTCACAAATAAAGATACTAAGTGTAGGCATTGCAAAATCAAAAGTAATATTCCAAATTATGAAAAAAAAGTTATGCTGGTCCTAAAATGTGAATGCTCTTATGGCCCAAATAGAAAAATGAAAGCTTTGTGGAGGGCAGTCTAACATATTTGCTTTCTCCACTTTAGCTTCTTAAAGAATCCAGGAAACTGTTTTGTTTTTCTTGAAAGGCATTATGTGTGTGCCTCATTTTATATATATTGGTATTTACATTACTAGCACTAAAGTGTAACGAAATTGCATGTTATAATTCAGTATTTCTACATTTATGATTTTTAATTAGTATAGTTTATCCTCTTAGTGTCTTCCACTTATTTTATCTCTGTATTATTCATAGGTTTAGCTCATTTTCAAATAATCAAGACACATGACTGTATATTAAAAGAAACTGCAGCATCTATTTTTCAACATTACCCTTACCCATAACACTCCTCCTTCTGGTTTTTTTTTTTTTTTTGGGGGGGGGGGGGACGACGCTTGGCTTTATCAATGTGTTTCATTTTTTAAAGTTCATTCATTCAGATCCAACTAAACTTCAAGAATTTAGAACTTTAAAGAAAGCATTTTGTACCCTGAAATTTCGTTCACATTACCTATTACAGCAATTGTTCATCCTTCATATGGGCGGCCCATGTCCACTGCCATTGATGGCAGAAGATTCAAGCTGCCTCTATACCAGTCAAAGTACTCTGGAGTAGTCTCCTCCAGAGCCGCCATGTATACACTATGGGAAACCCATATGTACTGGCATGGAAGCGTCCTGATACCTTTCTGCAGTCTACACAACTAGTTCACCCAACAGCACATCAGCACCCAAGGACCACTGATGCTACTTCATTGGCCAAAAGCAGTTTCCCAGCATAGTCTTGATGGCAACAGAGCCTTGGAGCAGGTTCATGTAGACCTGGGGCAGGTCCTTTAGCAATTGCTTCTCTATGTATTGTTGAAGGCTTTCGTGGCCGGAATCACTGGGTTGTTTTTTCGGGCTGTCTGGCCATGTTCTACAAGTATTCTCTCCTGACGTTTTGCCTCACAATCTTAGAGGATGCCTGCCATAGATGCAGGTGAAACGTCAGGAGAGAATGCTTCTGGAACATGGCCAGACAGCCCAAAAAACTTACAACAACCCAACTGCTTCTCTATTTTGTATATCATCTCCCCAAATGCAAATATCTGAACAAAGCAGAAGGAAAGACAGGCAAAGTGACTTTTACATTGGTTTCTTGGTTCTTTTGTAAGGAGGGCAAACACAAGAGGACAACAGACCCACTAGGGTGGTCAGACTCCTGGTAGAAATCTAAATGTTTTGTAGTTGTTATTACTAGTTAGAGGTAATTTACAACATTGGCATTGAATTTTTGCCATATATGTGTACACTGTATTCCGCCCTGAGTCCCCTGCAGGGTGAGAAGGGCGGAATATAAATACTGTAAATAAATAAATAAATAAATAAACAAATATTGGGTTTCTGTGAGTTTTCTGAGCTGTATGGCCATGTTCCAGAAGCATTCTCTCCCGACGTTTCTCCCACATCTATGGCAGGCATCCTCAGAGGTTGTAAGGTTTGTTGGAAACTAGGCAAGTGAGGTTTATACGTGGAATGTCCAGGTGGGAGAAAGCACTCTTATCCGTTTGAGGTACGTGTAAATGCAACAATTTATCACCTTGATTAGCACTGAATAGCCTTGCACCTTCAAGACTTGGCTGCTTTCTGCCTGGGAGAACTCTTTGTTCTCCCCCAAATTGCTTTAAACTGCTGAAATTGAATTTGCCTGAACACTCTTTTCAGTAAGAAAACACTATTTGCATGCTTGATTTTAAAACCGAAATTAATGGCACTTCGAAGTGCTCAGCATCAGATGCATAACTCCCATCACATTTTTATTAAGAATGTACCTATTAAAAAGTGTCCAAAATTATTTTCTCTGTAATGAAATGCCAATAACAAAGGCAGTGCCAGTCACCTCTTCATTATGTTGTACTGGTTAAGTGTAGATTTATTTACTGTTCATGAAGGTTATGTTGCACAGAAGTACATGACAGATTGCAAGTTTGCTAACTTCAAATCAGTTTTCAAACTTCCAGTATTTTCTGTTAAAATGTAGGTTATTTGACAAATTGGAATTAAGTTATCTTAGGTCAGTCTAACTGTACGTTAAACTAATGAGGTGTATGCCTATGAGTTATGTCTGATTAGCTTAATTCAGCAAGTGCTGGACAGCTTGGGCTCCTGACCTTGAAGGAACTGAGATAACATTGCAATGCGTTGGAGGATGTCGTTGTGATGTACAAAAAAATTTACATAATAGTTTGTCATACATACTCCTACAAAATAGGATTGTTTCAAAGTCCAGCAATGCAAAATGCACACTTAACAAAAAAAAAAGATTGAAATAATAAATCTGTTCCAGACTGGAAGTAAATATGAAATCAAACGCAGTAAAAAATCAAGAAATTGGCTTATTTGAAAAGATTTACAGTTTAAATGTTTGAAATAATTATTCTAACATTAAACTGAAATCACAGCAAACATATCACATGTATGTTTATGAAATAGTGTGGATTCACACAAATTTTACATGATGGGATGGGTTTCTTAGATTTAGAAAAGCAACCATGTGCACAGCCTGGGTCTTAAAATTTAATCACAAAACTGGGAAGAAACTCAGCATTGAACATCTGAATCAACTGTAAGGGAGATAAACTTTCCCTTCTAATGCAGACCCCTAAATCACCCCAGAAACTTGGAAAATTGTCTGTTTCAGTGCAGCTCTTACAGCTGCAATATAAGGGAAAGGAGAAAGGAAATTTCATGAAATATGTGAGTGTTGTATAGGATTTAGGCCACATGTTACCCATGATCTACTGTATCTTTCTCATCTCTGATCCATTGGTGAAGAAACAAGTGAGGAAGTGAGGAAAACAAGAGTTGATTTATTAAATTCTCATGAATTTAGTGGGATTACCCTACTTCTCAATTTAGGCATGTGTTTACAATACCTGTGAAACTATTTTCAATTCACTAACTTTTTTCACACACTACATGTAAAAGCAACCAACCACAGTCTCATGAAGGGAAAGATAGGCATGAACTAGATAGGCAAGACCCGAGTTTCCTAAAGGAATCAGGAGCCAACAAATGTGATGAATGATCACATTAAGAACTGGTTCCTAAGTTTTCTTGTTTCCCTTATGCTTTTTCTTTTTCTTTTAATATCTTCTTGGATTATAAAATAAATGACAGCAGACTATCTTGCTTTTAAAATTTTCTGTCTAAAATCTTTCTTTTGCCACTCTTTTCAGAAAAGAGGCTGGTTCCTTTCTTTGATAAGGGTTAAGAAACAATACTTATATTGATCTAAAAACATGACAACCCACTTTTGGGGACAATTTTTGAGATAGATTTCTAGGCTTATAGATGAACACAAGCTGTGTCACAATGTCTGACTGTTGTGTACTCAGGACCAAAAGGCCATGTCCAAGAGCACATCAAGCCTGAACTCTTTTTTAGAAATAGGATGAAACTGAGACTATCATATTTTGGATATATACAAAAACATGAGACAGCAGAAATGACAATAATACTTGGAAAGACGGAAGGAAAAGAGGAAGACTGAATTAAAGATGGATAGACTCAACCAATGAAGTCATGTACCTGAATCTGCAAAACTTGAGCAGTGCTCTTGATCATAGGGTGACTTGGAGCTCTCTCATTCATAGGATCCCTACAAGTTGAAGTTAACTTAATGGGACTTAACAGCAAGCTGATATCTAAATGTTTATTGTGAAATCTGGTCCCTCATTGAGGGAAGGACCAATTTATGTCGCAATTTAGGCCCGTGGGTCAATATCTGTAGAATACACTAGGCTTCAAACATAGTTTGATGTGTTTCCTCTAAAGATTTGTTTAACATGTCTCCTCTAAAGATTTACTGTCCTAGCTTTGCCTCAAGACATAAATTTCTATGAATGAAACATAAATATCGAGGAGTATACCATAGTAACCTATGGATGCAAGAGCTGGACCATAAGGAAGGCTGAGTGAAGGAAGACAGACGCTTTTGAAAATTCTGAGAGTGCCTTGGATTGCAAGAAGATCCAACCTGACCATACTTCAGGAAATAAAGCCCAACTGCTCACTGGAGGGAAGGATATTAAAAGCAAAGTTTTTGGCCACATAATGAGAACACAGGAAAGCTTGGAGAAGATAATGATTCAGTTGAAAATGGAAGGAAAAAGGGGCAGACAAAGGGCAAGATGGATGGATGGTATCCTTGACTGGCTTGACTTTGAAGGGGCTGAGGGTGGCAACGGTCGACAGGGAGCTCTGGCGTGGGTTGGTCCATGAGGTCACAAAGAGTTGAAAGCAACTGAACGAAAAACAACAACAAAATGTTCTATATCTAAACTAGGACAGCTTACCTAGATGACCTCAAACCTATGTGGATATTAAAAGTTGTATCTGTAGACTCAAGACTTAGAGAAATTAGTATCAGTAGTAATTCTTACCTATAATCAGTACTGGGTGGTACATTTTGCATGAAGTAGAGAGCTGCAGTCCTTGCTCTCCAGTGCCATTTCTTGGCCGGGAGAGTGAAAAGGACACAGTCTTCTATTTCCTCTCGCAGGAGATCCACAAGCTGCTTGTGTGAGCCTCCGTAGAAAGCTTCAATTAGTAGAATGCTCATTCTTCTGTATGTGATCCAAGTTGGCCAAGATTCTTCTAAAAAAAATTAAAAGCTCATATTATTAATAAAGTCTACTTTATAATTATTTCATTTTAAAATGTGTCATATAGGATCATGATAAAAGCGGAACCACATTACAAGAGCTCAGTCAGTGAGTTCAATTTTAAAGGGATTCAATCTTTTTGTTTCATTAATAAGTTTAACTTAAAAAAGACTAATTAAAATTGCAGGCATGGAAAAAGGAGAATATCTATTAATCAAAGTCATATTCCATTAAAATTTAGGTTACAATTAACAATTCAGTCATACATGCATGTACTTGGAAATGCTGAGGCTATAGCTGTGCCTCCATGTTTCCCCATAACACACAGTGAGCTTTAGAAATATACACTTATTTTAAAGTTGGGTCTCTGACTAAATAATATAGCTCATTTGTTTGAAACAGATTTGCCCTCTGACTGATGATACAGAAAACTAAAAGGCATTTCAAGCGTAGTTCAACCACAATAATCTCCCATACTAAAGGCAATACAGAAAGATGACTTAAAAGAAACATGACTGAGGCAGCCTAAGGAAACCTAGATTGAGTCGTCCTCCTCAGGACATGTATACTTAAAGCTACAAAGACTGAGAGCATCACTAAGTGACATTTCCAACCCCTAGAGCAAATGCAAAATACATTATTGCACCAAACTATCTGGAACAGAACAATATTGTACATTTTAAGGAGGCTGTTCACACTCCCAGCCACAGGGCTGCTGACATATAAGATGAAGGCGGAAACAAAACAAATAGACAAATAAAGTATCCCAAAATTTTAACAAAGGGATAAACCCAAATAGTCTCTAATAATTGCTCAAAATGAATCACTGTCCTGAAGTAATAAACAATAGTGGCTTTAGCCAAAGAACATGCTTTTTTGGAAAGATTGATTACTTAGTCCCAGAGTAGATCCACAAAATAAGTGGGAACTTGGTGTGTCAATACTTATTTAAGTCCCTTTAATTCAATGGGTCTATTCTATTACAGACTGAAAAATGGAATTTGGGCATATGTAATATATTTGTAAGGCTTCCCAGCAATACTTGAATAATACATATATATTAATGAAATTCTATGACAAAAAAACAAAAAAAAATCCACACAATTATTATCATTTACCTTGCATAATCATGGTAGATTTCTATTTTGTTACCGTACAAAAAGCAATGTGTGCTTGTTGCAATATTTAGCAATATCTGTAATCATCTCCTCTACTTTGTAACGCCAACCAGAATTATTTTAAAACCAACTTCATGAGATCAGGTCAGCCCCCTCTCTCCTAACCATTAGGAGACAGCTGAAGACCTGATTGTGGAACAAGGCATTCAACCCATCATAGGAAAATGTAAAGTTGAAGTGAAAGTTGAAAGTGCAATGACCCAGGACTGTTTACGGACAACGGCTAAGTCTTTCTGAGATATATGATGTTGTTTTGTGTGATGTGCTCAGTAATGTTTGATGTTTTATCAGGTAAGGGTCAATTTTGATGTTTTCTACTTTTTTATCGATAGCATTGAATTGTTGCCAACACTGTGAACCGCCCTGAGTCTCCTTTGGGGTTGAGAAGGGTGGTACACAAATCCCACAAATAAATAAATAAAAAATGATAGGAAAGAAAAGACATGAAGTTGGAATACCATTACAAAAAGAACTCTACAAAAATTCAGCCAGGAAAATATTAACAAGAACAAGACACAGGGAAGAGTATTGTTCCAATTATAAGTAACAAATCAAGAATAGAAAAACCTAAATCTCTCTCTCAAACATTTTTTTTTTTGGTCGTGTCAGGAACGACTTGAGAAATTGCAAGTAACTTCTGGTGTGAGAGAATTGGCCGTCTGCAAGGACGTTGCCCAGGGGATGCCCAGATGATTTGATGTTTTTATCATCCTTGTGGGAGGTTTCTCTCATGTCCCCGCATGAGGAGCTGGAGTTAATAGAGGGAGGGAGCTCATCCACCTCTCCCCGGATTCGAACCTGCGACCTATCGGTCTTCAGTCCTGCCGACACAGGGGTTTATTTTGATGGAACTGAGAGAAAACCCTTCCGTACATAAATTGAAGTTGTTGTTCATTCGTTCAGTCATCTCCGACTCTTCGTGACCTCATGGACCAGCCCACGCCAGAGCTCCCTGTCGGCCGTCACCATCCCCGGCTCCTTCAAGGTCAGTCCAGTCACTTCAAGGATGCCATCCATCCATTTTGCCCTTGGTCGGCCCCTCTTCCTTTTCCCTTCCACTTTCCCCAGCATCATTGTCTTCTCTAGGCTTTGCTGTCTCCTCATGATGTGGCCAAAGTACTTCAGCTTTGTCTCTAGTATCCTTCCCTCCAATGAGCAGCCGGGCTTTATTTCCTGGAGGATGGACTGGTTGGATCTTCTCGCAGTCCAAGGTACTCTCAGAACTTTCCTCCAACACCACAGCTCAAAAGCATCTATCTTTCTTCGCTCAGCCTTCCCTAAGGTCCAGCTCTCACATCCATACGTTACTACAGGGAATACCATGGCTTTGACTATGTGGATCTTTGTTTGAAGATTGAAGATTGAAGTTGTACCATGGTACTAAAAGGGAACATGGAGTGGTGTCCTTCAGGTGAGAATAAAGATCCCAGATATTATCTGGATCATTACAGAATGATCCGGAAGTTCAGAATAGCTGGTACTTTAAAGGGTAGCACTGCACCACTGAACTCTAGTGATGTTACAACAGCAAATCCCCCTACAATTTCCCTTAAAATAATGTGTGAGAGATACATATCCTGTGTCTCAGAACAGTTATCACAGAATAAGGAGTCTACCAGGAGACTAGTTAAGCTGTAAAAGAAGATGTGCTCCATGTTTGCCTTATTTCAATACAAAGGAAGGAGAACATATAGCCATAGTTGCGGCAGCATGCAAACTGCATGTGTTGCGAAACCCTATTATAGAAGCAAAAGCTATTATCAGACATTATCAACAACCATAATTTTGACAGCCCAGGTATAAAGAGTTCACTGGCACAGTTCACTGGCTTAGTTTAGGAGGCCCATTCCCCCCTCACACATAATTTTTAGGGGAAATTGTTGGGGGGGGGGTGCTGCCGTAACACCACTAGAGTTCAGTGGTGCAGTGCCATGTTAGGAGCCCCTGGTGGTGCAATAGGTTAAACCCTTGTGTCGGCAGGACTGAAGACCGACAGGTCGGAGGTTCGAATTTGGAACAAGTGCTGGTGAGCTCCCTCTGACAGCTTCAGCTTCTCATGTGGGGACATGAGAGAAGCCTCCCACAATGATGGTAAAACATCAAAACATCCAGACATCCCCCGGGCAACATCCTTGTAGACGGCCAATTCTCTCACACCAGAAGCAGCTTGCAATTTCTAAAATTGCTCCTGACACACACACACACATAAAATATCATACTGTTCTCTTTAGGGTGAAATGGACATGGAGGAAATAAATACTAAAGTAAATAAATGCTTATGAAAAAGAATGCAACACAAATATAGTGGAATCCATATGCAAAAAAATCACTGGACAAAATTATTACTGTAAACAGCAGTGTACTATATATACATGCATGTATAAGTCTAGAAAATTTTAGTTTAAAAAATCAACTTATCCATGGGTAAATAATACTGTACCCTAACTCTTATCAAAATAAATAAATAGCGACACAAAGGAGAGCTCAGTTCATTCTGAGAAAACCTAACGAAGGATCAATCCCCACTAATTTCTTTGCTGTGATAGGACTTCTGGACTTTTGGAATGCCAGGACAGGAAACATCAGGGCTGTCTTATCCAAAGCTTGTATCAAGATCCACAATTCTGGCTTCCAAACCTTCATTAGGTCAATTTACACACAGGTATATATTAGGGCTGGGTAACCACGGAAAAAATTGTTTCTAAACTCAATTCGTTTCCAGGGGGCGCTAGCGTTTCCAAATTCTAAATACTTCCAAAATTTTGAGATTTCAAAATTTCGTTATTTATGAAATTTTGTTAATTTCGAATCGATTCGTTAATGGCGGATGCGATTGCGCAATATGCTAAAAAAAACCTCCAAATGGGACAGGGGGGACTTCTGAAGCTTCCCTCTCCCTCTGTTGTTGACTGTTGGTGTGATAATTTATTTTTTATCACTGATAAAACAAACAACAACTATAAAACTTGCACCAGACATACGGAAATAATTACAAAACAATTACGAAACAGTTTCGAAACAATTTTGAACCAATTACGAAACAATTACGAAACAATACGAAATAAATTGGAAAAATTGTTTCGATTTTTAATTACTCCTCACACTATTCCTGCATGGCTCAATATCGGATCGTAAGCTAATTTAAATACGAATTAATAACGAATTACGAAATTAACGAACGAAACCGCCCAGCCCTAGTATATATGGTAAGTTATAGGCTGGTGTTACACTATGCAGTTGAGGAAATATATCTACTGGGATCTCCTCCTCTGCCCATTGAAGAAAGCAGCCCATCCTCATTCTGTATCTCAGAATGCTTCACAGTTGCAAAAGCAGTTCAATATCTGTCCCAGGGGGTTGCTATTGTAGAAAAATAAGTTCAATATTCCCTTAGGCATTCAGGACTAGATGCATTGTTCTTGGGTTCCCCAAAATGGTGACCAGCACAAGTGGATTTTTCCACCACAATCGACAGCCACATCAACTTTCAGGGGTAATAGAAACCAGTTAGAAAACCACATATTTTAACCAGTTAAGTCATTAATATTTTATTAGTCACCAAGGTGGTATGATATAAATAAGGAAATCATGTCAAAACTTGATTTCTAGTTTTGCTATAGTCTTACAATATTACTCATATATATGTTTTTTTTTTAAAAAATCCCTTGGCCTAGCCAAGTTAAGTTAAATATATACTATGTACTCCTAGGAGAGCCTGAAAAGCCATTGATGATAAATGGCCCAAGAATATGAACCTCATCAGATGGAATGCAAAGTTCACTTAGGTATAAATCCTTTCAGGTATTTTAGCCATTTGAAAGGCCACAACAAATGTTAGAAGAACATTGCCACTTTCTCATTACGGTACTTTCTCTCTCAAGGGTGTCTCTTTGGAACCAGTAAATTCCCCATGATGTACTAATGGCTTGATTCCATTCTCAGGAGTGCATCACTATGTGGCTGGGTAAATGCACTGCTCTGCATTACATCATTACATCATAGCTACTCCCTGCTCCTCACCCCTTCAAGGAACTTTAATTCACAGAGGCCGAGTCTTCAGCAAACATCGGATAAGCAAGAGTATTTTGTTCTTTGAAAATACTTTTCCATTAGTTTTACCACCTCAAAAATATTGCCCACTTCTGATAAGGAAGTCTATCTTCAATTAATGACTAAATCCATCCTGTCTCATTGTCCATAGGCAATACATAATGGTGAAGACTAATTATACACCACTATTTTAGCTGAAGTCAAAATACATTGCATTCTTTCAGTCAAAAAACAGAATACAAAGCAAAAGCAAATACAAGTATTGCACCAACACAGAATTAGTATGTGTCTCATTACTACATGCACACCTGAAAAGTTAAAAAACCAGCAATTATATATGGAATAATATAATATATATGACATAAAATACAAAGACCCTGTACTTTGTTTATTTTATTCTGTCTCAAACGTGACAATTTTGGGAAAAACTGGAACTATTTTACAAGCACTAGAATTGTGACTGTAAAGAGAAAGATGAACATGAAGCCGTGTATGTGAATGATCGGGTGGATTAAATAAGAGTAGGAAGGGGATTCTGAACTAGTTATCAGACACTGACACCTCATTTTCTGAACCACTAGATGTCCTTGAAGAAGAAGCTTTCGCTTCTGAGATTTCCCAGTCTCCTTTTTAAAAAAACTGAGTTAGAAACATTCCCTTTTTTAAAAAAGCAGGTGAGGTTCTCCAATGCCAAGTGCATTAGCAATCTCACAGTAGCATAGTATGCTTGATATACTAATATCATGACCACAATATATTTTTAAAAGCAATCCCAATGTATATATTAGAATATTCCTAGAATATGACTGAGCCTAACACAATCCCCAAAGGCAATTAATATAAAAATATAAACAAACAATAAAACAGCTGAATTAAGTCAAAAGTACCATATTTACTAAAATCTAATGCTAACCTTTTTTGGCTAAATGACGTTGCCAAAATTGGGGTGTGCATTAGATTTGCATCATGCAGTAATGTTAGTGCTGAGCCAAAGCAAAAGGGGAAGGTGCTTCAGGAACTGCACTTGGAGCTCCTCTTTGAGGGACATCATCTCTAATAAAATGACCAGGGCTCAATGCTATACAATCATAGGATTTGTAGTTCAGCGAGGCACCAGCAATGTTTGGCAAAGAAGGCTCAAAACCTTGTCAAGCTACAGCCTCCAGGATTCTATAGAATTGAACCAAGGCAATTAAAGTGGCTTCATTCTACAGCATAGATGCACCCCAAGGTTTTATTTCCCACTGTTGGAATCTTTGGTAATCGAATACAATTGTTTATAACGACAGAATTCTAAGCAGGCAGCAACAGCAATGCCCCCCTTTTTTGCCAAATTACAAAGAGTGCACTTTTTGCCGCTGTGCATTACGTTGTGTTTTTTTGTTGTTGTTGTTGTTTTTTGTCATGTCAGGAACGACTTGAGAAATTGCAAGTAACTTCTGGTGTGAGAGAATTGGCCGTCTGCAAGGACGTTGCCCAGGGGATGCCCGGATGATTTGATGTTTTATCATCCTTGTGGGAGGCTTCTCTCATGTCCCCCCATGAGGAGCTGGAGTTAATAGAGGGAGCTCATCCACCTCTCCCTGGATTCGAACCTGCGACCTGTCGGTCTTCAGTCCTACCGGCACAGGGGTTTAACCCACTGCGCCACCGGGGGCTCCTACATTATGTTCAGAAGAAAACACTTTTGTTTTGTTTCAGGGCTTTAGAAATTGGGGTGCACACATAAGATTCTATGACGCATTAGACTCGAGTAAATACAGGGTATCTGACAAATAGGTGAAATCAATGTCTCGAACCTAAAACTTATCAGTGCTAGGAATATTCCACAGAAAAGACCTTGTTTCATTTTTCCAAGTACCATTTCTCTTTCAATAGTGGATATAAAGTAGACCTTTGGGAAGTAATCATAACTTATAGGCAGGTTCAAATAGAAAAAGGCAAGTTTTCAGTTATCCAGGAGCTAGGTCCTTTGGGTAAAAAATGTGTTTTGTAATAATTTTCAGAATATCTTCCCACCAATACCACCACTATTATTGGATATACAGATAATATGGCACAGCAATATGATCTGTACTCAGTAAGAGCACATACACAGCAACACTATTTGCTTATCGGTGCCCATACTGTTGCAAATGTCCTTTCGCTGACTGCTGATCTCTCTAAGAATAACTGGCACACCATTGCTGCCAGTATAGCTAAGCAGCAGCATATTGTGTGTTCTGTGGGTAATGAATGTGATATCTTGAACATTTTCTACCATTTTTCCATGGTAGCTGTGCAAGATCTTCCTTTATAGAGAAATCTAAAATGGTTTTGTCAGAAATCTCGGTTTACAATCTTTGTTTCATTCCTACGACATTTCTAAAATGGAAACAAGGCAGCAAAAGTATAGTGAATAGGGCTACAGTAACAGGGATGGACTTGACAACTCCAAATATTAAGGTGACAGTCCAATAATTCTCAAACTAGAAAAGCTGGGGTGCATGGGACATTTTTGCCCGTAGTCACAGCAAAATGTGATCTGTGAACAGGAGCGTGTTTATGGCGCTGTTAAATGTGTTGCCTCAGTAATACAATCATCACAATGTCTCAGTAACACATTTAGATATAATGCTAAACTATGTACCGTTTAGCATTATGTGCACCAGGCAGCATAATTCTCAGATTCACACATCCCTCCCTTTTTCATGTGCCAGTAAATATCAAAATCATCTGCTTCTGTTTTTAAATGAAGTAGAATTTCCTGTGATGTTTAGATTTGGGAAACACAAAAATATAGGAACAGGGCAGAATTGTGAACCACAGGTAGCAGTGAGCACATGAGCCCAGGGTTAATGCCAATTCTTGTACATAGTGTTTAAACTGTAGTATACTGTTAGATCAAAAATGAATAATAACTCTACCAAACAAGAAAGGGAATTCTCTACAAACACAGATGAACGGAGACTTAACCAAATGCCAAGAACTATAATGTGCAATGTATTATGTTTACAACTGCTCATCAATTTTATGCTCTGCTCTTACGGTATATACCTGATATCGGGATAGTTGAAAGCAAGCCAAAGATGTCAAGAGTTCCACATTCAGTCTATTAAGTGCATTGTCAGAAAAGGAATGCAAAAAGACACTACATGAATCACGGAAAGGAGAAGCCCTGATGGATGAAATTCTTCAAGGAGTTAAGGACAAACAATAAGCGAAAAGAAAAAGTAACAGAAACAGGAAGAAACCCCTGTATGCAACTGTTCCATGACCTATGTGCATGGATAGATAGAGCAAACATAATAACCAATAGAGATAAATAGAAGACAACACCAAAAAAGGAAGAGCAAGAGATCTCTTCCACAAGATCTGAGAAAGCAAAGGGAAATTTAAACCAAGAGGCGGGATGCTGTTCAATCACAAGGGAAACACATTAAATGATCATTTAGAAATAAACAGACAATGGAAACATATTGAAAAACTTTTTAAAAAGAAATGGAAGGATGACAAATTCATTCAAGGAAGACCCATTTGAAGGTGAACCTCCGATTTTAGAAAGTGAAATGGAAACTACACTCAGAGCACTTATAGGAAATAAATGAAGATGGGAACCCGACTTCATGGAATACTAAAGTTAAGATTGGCCATGCTGTGTATTTCCAACTTCCAAAATAAATTGATCTGACATGTGATACTGGAAAAGAGTTCTATGGCTATTGTGGAGTGATAAAGACAAATGAATGGCCCAAATTCTCCCTAGAAGCCAAGATGATGAAACTAAGGCCATCACACTTTGGACACATCATGGGAAAATACGACTCACTAGAAAAGACACCAGTGCTTGACAAAGTAGAAGGCAAAAGGAAAAGAAGAAGACTGCATTCCAGATGAGTAGCCTCAATAAATGAAGCAATGGTACTGAGTCGGCAATGCCTAGGGTGATAATAGGGTGATAACAGGTGGAGCTCTATCATTCATAGGTATTCCATATGATGAAGTTAACATAACAGAGTTGACAACAATACACTATTATGACCCCCAGTAAGACTCTTCTGTATTTATATACTATTGCTTCTGTGATGAAATTAAGTTGAGGTAATGATAACCCGCAAACTTAAAGGGGGGGGGGGACAATTCAAAAGCTTGGTGAGTGAAAATTAGATGGTTGTATTTCACAGTCGCCAGTGTTTTATATTCAATTTTTTCCAGCAGGTTAAAAGAAAGAGGCTTGAAATTTTCTAAAAAAATAACATTCAAAATATGTAAATAGCCCTGAATGTATATATTTCACTGAAACGTACAAAGAGCAACTAATATTAATCAACAAGAAGTTTGAGCTTCCACAAATTACAAAAACTACAAAAGTAATAATAATTTGAGGGAGAAATGCAAGTTTTTTGAAAAATAAATGGTCTAGGTACAAAACCCCAAAATCCCATTCAATTTGTTAACAGTTTATTTAAAAAGATGCAATTGCCTTTTCGTATGTACGTTAATAAATGTGGTTTCGCAGATGTCAATCAGTTTAAATCCAAAAAGTTATGATGATGTAATTGGCAGTACTAAGTTACACATCATGTTTAAACCTTATAGCCAAAGCATGAAAGAAGGGCAATTCTATTTCAAAAGTATAGATTTTCTTCCCTAATATGACAATGTATACAAATTCTGTAATTGCAGGAGGTTAAAAGCCTGCACATGAAAATTTTATTCTACAACAGCATCTACAACATGTTAAGTCCAACAACTTAAGTAGCTGAATAGATAACATATAAATAAATAACATTTGTGCCAAATTACAAAGCTCTGTAGATATGGCATACACACTGCACTACTTAGATGGGCGAGTGGGTAGGAAGAGAAGTTATGATTCTGTGCACAGATCACATTAGAATGAGATGTATTAGAAAAGCAGCATTGCCACGAGACCTGTCTGCTTATATACCCCACTCCTTTCGGTAGGCTTTATATCCTGAAAAAAATGCCATAACTGAGTATTAAAAACAAAAAAGGAAGGGGAGGAAGGAAAACTCCACAAAAATGCTCACAAAAATAATTTGAATTACTAACCCTGCTCATTATTTCTCCTGGAACCCCAGCTAATAAAATATAAATGCCACAACTCCATTTTAATAAACACAATAAAATATGACTGATAAAAGTATAATGAGTGTATTTCTGTGCACAGCTGTATACATGTTCAAAGGTGAACATACCAGACACTTGGAAAAGCTAGAGTAAATGGGAGAAGGGAGTCCTACTGTTTTGAAAAACGGTCAGAGCTTCTTTTTCCAGAGAAGTAACGTCCAAACTGCCTTTAACAGCTAACTTTCTTGAGTCCCGCTGAACTATTATCAGTGATCATAATGTAAATGGAAGAAAGAGTAAAGGAGAATTTAAGGAAGTCCTAATGATATGCGACTTAAATGACGAATGTCTTATTTGATATTATTATCACATTCTATATTTTAAGACATATGGAATGACAAAACAGATTCCCTTGTACAGGCATGTAGGGGCTTCAGCCCCCCGCCCCCTCTGAAATTCTCATGGTGGTCCGCAAGAAGGCCTTACTGGTACATTATTTAAACTGTTATGTTTATTCATATTATGATCTGATCACCATGCTCAATATGCATGGGGCTATTGGGATAACGATACAAAAGGTTTGCTAGGGTAGGTCCTCAGTCCCCCGCCTTGAATCAAACTCAGCCCCCCCCCCAATCAAACCCAGGACCCCCCAAATCAAAATCCTGGCTATGGGCCTGCCCTTGTAGGTTATTGGGGAATTATCGGGAAACAATCTGGGCTAGGAAACGCACTCCTTTCTAAGTCTTTGCATGGCATTAGCTGGTATTTACTCGAGTAGAGCAAGGCACTGATTGTAATCTACACCTCAATTTTGAGAAGTATATTACCAAAAGAAAATTGTTGTTGAATGCAATGTGCAGCTTCCCTTTGTCTGTCAGTCATTCTGCTGACTGCCTCAAAAAATGGCTGACTGGCAAAGGGAAACCATGTCCTTACATCAGGTCAAGACTCACTCTCAGTTTTGAAGGCCCTGAAATAAAACCAATTGGGAAAATGCGCTCTTCCATCAAGCTGAGGTTGGCAAGTTTGGGTTATCTGAGTAATTGTAACGCACCATGTGCATCTCACTTTTGGCTATGTAATTCAGAATAAAAAGGTACACATTAGACTCAAGTAAGTATGGCCATTCACATGAAAAATGTCCCAGTTTCTAAAGCAGGTTTCTAAAGTCATCCTTCAGCTAAAGTAAACTCCAAGGTGTAAAAATCTGGCAATGGCTGGTACAGAAAATGCTGATGGCTTGATTCGGTATGTTGGATTTCACAATCCACAGCAGAAATTAACTGAGTCTGATTTGTACATATTTTGTTGCAGTTGTTGTGTGCCTTCAAGTTATTTCTGACTTATGGCAACCCTAAGGTGACCCATCAGAAGGTTTTCTAAGGCTAAGAGTATGTGACTTGCCCAAGATCACCCAGTGGTTCTCATGATTAATTGGGGTGGGGGGATTCAAACCCTGTTCTTCGGAGTCATAGTCCAACACTCAGACCAATACACCACACTAGCTCCATTACGTAGCACAATTCCCAAGCCAGATAAATTCTGGAAGAAGTACATTATTCAAGTGTCCCTCTCATTAACTCAAAACATAAATGCTACTTGACAAACACAATATATTGCTATACTGGAAGTACCCAGAAATTTTTCACTAAGCAATAGCAAAAAGGATATGGATGGGTGGATAAAGATATAGATCACAGTCCTGTTTAATGAATGGCATACATTTGATCTTCCTGTTCTTTTCTTTTATCCTGTGTCCCTTTCGTAATGACTTAGTTTCTCATAGTTATGAAATCGTGACTCAACGGACATGGTGTGCTCTAACTTAATACCTAATGCTTGTAGTGATCTATAAATAAATATGATATTTAAGATTAAATCCAATGTTGATCCCAACTAAATTAAATCCACTAACCCAAAGAATTGGATAAATCAACACTTATGTAGTTTCCATGTATTCAATGGATCTACTCCAATCAGGATTAATAATTATGTTTTGCCTTATGTATTTCCTTTTAAAACTTTATTTTGAGAACCGACATAAAAGAATAATAATAATAATAACAACAACAACAACAACAACAACAACAACAACTTTATTTGTATCCCGCCCCAACTCCCCAAAAGGATTTGGGGTGGCTTACAAGGCAACACATTGCAAAGTAAGAGACATATAATATACACAACGAATCAATAAAAACACCGAGTAACAAAAATTACAACAAATAGAAATTAACATAAAACACATCAAATCAAAATGAAATAACAATAAAACACATTAATAGATTATAGTTAAAAACAAACAGACATAAAAGAATAGAAGTCATTCATGTCCAAGAGCAGAAATCTGAACTCTAATGTCTACATCATTTATATCCCAAAATCGGATCTGAATGTCAGCACTACTGCAATTCTCAAATACGAAGGAACATTCCTATCTGGAAACATGATATAGTACTAGGAGAAAATATATCCCTTTATGAGTCTTTGCCATTTAAACTGTACTAAACTGAGACAGAACATAAAGTTGCACCTTTCTTCCAGACCCAAACAGCCCAAGAAACAGTGCTGGTAGTCCTATACCTATAGAAAGGTATGTTCTAGAAACTGTGTCATTTTTGAGATTTAACCATCAGGTTTAGGACAGAAGTAACAAGAAGTATTCTGCCAGAGGTCTGTGCAGAGGTCTCTTCAAGAAAATATTTGAGCCGACAAAAGGACTATACTAGAGATCAATTCATAAAATTATAGTGCTACGATTCTACTTTGATTGCTATGAATGAATCCTACAAAATCCCGGAGTCACTTGTAGCACTACAGTCTACTGGGTGAGAAACATAAATGCTCTCCAGTTACTGTATACCCCCGGATTCTACAGGATGAAGCCATAGCTGTTAAGGGAGAATCAGTGCTATAATTCTGTCATGTGAAATGGTTCTAGTATCAGCATTGACAAAAGTGTGGCGTAATGTAAAATAAACCACATGTAGTTCACGTTTGATCAGCCCACACACTGCCTTGGCAGAGAAAGAAAATAGGCCATACAGATGAACAATAAAGAACAAGTGGTTTACTCTTTGTAGGTCAGAACAACATATGTACAATGTGATCAGTTGCATCAACTCACATAATGTCCTTTTTATGAGAGGTTTAAAATAGTCTTTCTTTGTCCATGTGGCTAAACTCCTTCAGCAGCTCATGAAACAAGAGCACACTCCAAACTCTGTCTCTCTAAGCTTCTCTCTTCTTCTCTCTCTGCACTAACTTAGCTCAAGCCTGTACAAAAATGTAACAGTATCCAAAAGTCCCAGACTCAGCCTGCTCCCCGGGCATTGCCCGACCAATCAGATTCATGTAGCTTATTTTACAGTTGACACACACACACAAACTGATTCCTTGAATGCTCCAACAAAAAGTAACTAAGAGAACATTCACACTAAACAAGTATAGCACTAAATTCCACTTCAACTGCCATGGAAACATCCTCAGAAATCTTGGAGTTTGTAGTGTAGTGAGGCATTAGAGCTCTGCAGCTAAGAAGTGTAAATGCCCCTCCATATACTGCCAATCCTAGGCTTCAATCGAATGTTGCCATGCCAGTTAAAGTGCAATATAGCATTAATTATATACCATTAGTGGGCTGCAAGTCCTGGTATATTACTAATATTCTAGATTGCACATTGTACATTTTTGGAGGGGGCACTCTTGAAGTGATGACAAGTTTCATGCTGTAAATACAACACTAGAGAAAGAAAAGTGTGAGTCCAAACTGAAATGAGGCAAATTAACACACTGTATAATTATAAATGAACCAATGCAGGCTCCTTAATATATATACATATATTCTCTGCACTTGAATTGCAACATCAGGAAATTGAAAGTTACGACATAAAAATGTCCCAGTGGCTATTAATCCACAGGCACCTTATAGCATAAGCCATAATGGCTCCTGTTGTGAGTTTTACATATTTAAAAAGTAACATGCTATAAAATCTGTGTATTACACTATGCATGAAAAGAAAGCAATGGTGGTATAAATCCTTAAAGGAAAGTTGTTAATGTGCATGCAGAGTAGCTACATTTTAAACCTCCATATCTCAGCTGCTTTAATTTTTGAACTATGCAAAGACACTAATGGCCTTCATAATTTCATGCCATAAACCAAACTTGTTTTCAAATTATGGGAGAGCAAGAAAACTATTTCAAGCCAAACAAACACTCCCTCTTGTATATACATGCATTCACTGCATAGTATGTACAATGTTTTAGAGAATTACAAATTGCAGCATTCGTTTTACAATTCGAACTTTTTAGTCCACAGCAGGTTGCTGAAAGCCTTGGTTCAATGCTTCAGCTCTCAACTGGAAACACCGAAATGGTTTTGGGAAAAGCTAGGCGTTTCTTTACAAATGTGCGTCACAATCATCGTGCTCGGCTTTAAAATAAACTAACAGGAATCAAAAGTTACTACCTTTGCAAATAAAACAAAACACCAGATTCAGGCTTACTAGTTCATTTCAGACTTTTAATTGACGACTGGTCAATTACTTTGTATTCAAGTGGTATTTTTGGTGCTACATGTGACTGTAATGCTGGTGGGATGATTATCTGCATTTCATTCAGGTCAAGTCCTCATCTCAAAAAGAATTTTGTTTTCAACTCTTAATAGTATGAGATTATCAATTCCTATGACCTCAGCGTCTCACATTAGATTTAACTGGATGAAAGAGGTTTGATTAAAAATAGTGTTACATCTCCCATTACCACACCTATTAGTTCTCTAACTACTCTGAGATATTTTAAACATGACAGGAGAAGACGTTATTAGTAACTACTTCCCTATTATAGAAAAAGAATCAGACTGGTAATAATAGCCTAGTATTCAATAATCCCAGACATATTACGGCGGAGCACAGATGAGAACTGTAGTCTGCAGAATTTCTACTAGACCTCAGATTCTAACCAGCTACAGTTAAGATACTGTTAGCTACAAATAGGCATTTCTGAAAAATACTTTATTTCAAAAATCATCCAGAAATTGATATCTTAACGAAAGTTGATGGTTGTTCATCATTAACCCTTAGTCCAGCCCAGTAAAATGGTCAGTGTATTCAGATGACTTTTGTTCACCTTTCTCCTGTCAAACATTACTTTCTGTTCTACAGCTAGCTCTACCAGTCTTCCCCCCAATACAGTGGAGCCTCTACTTAAAAGCATCCCAACTTAAGAGTGTTTTTAGTTAAGAGATGTCACTCAGCCCGGATTTCACTATGATATAAGAGCAGCATTCTGCGTTAAGCACTAGCGCCAAAGGGAGCACTAATGCAAGTACGGGGTTTTAGGGCTTCAAGGGGCCAACCCGCTGTGGCCCATGTCTCATGTTCTTGTCCACTTTGGAAAATTGCTGTCTGCTTTGCTCTTGTCTGCTTTGAGGAACTCTGAGTTAGTAGATTTTGTGTGTTTTTTATTCCTGGTATGTTTGGCTTCATTAAGAGAGGGAGAGAGAGCAAGAAGGAAGGAGGCTGGAATGTGTACAGTATGAAGAAAAGGATGCTTCTGCCTCTTTGCTTTGTGCTTCTACCATTGTGCCACAACTTTGTGCATCTACTATTGTAAAGTTGATCTTTCTTTTTCTTTTTTGTTCCATGTGAATGTGCAGGTTTTGCCTTGCTGTTATACTGGCCAACAAACATTTTGTTGCCTCAAATGTGCTTCCTCACCACAAATTTTTTATTGTTCCATGGGAATGTGCATTTATACATTGTTTATTATTTATAAGGTACATTTTCTTTTTTTCAAAACAAACAAAATGGGGGGTCAGGAGGGCAAAACATATTAAAATTTGCTTTGAAATAGGAGTGTTTTAAGTTAGAGCTCAGTCAAGGAATGAATTAAAACTCTTAAGTCAAGGTATCACTGTACTCTTGATCCATGGCAGACTTGTTAGTTTCAGTGCAAAACCGAACTCAGGAGGACCTAGTGATGCCTAGAGAAGTGCTTTCTCTAGGTCTGCACAGTAAATTTACAGTAAAATTTTGTTGGCAATTCTGCAAAAATTGACCACAGATTTGCACTGGAAACCTAAAGAGAACACTTCTCTAGGCATTCTTAAGTCCTGAGTGCTTCTATGGCATGCTTCGGCCAGAAGCCCAAGAAAATTGTCATTTTTGTGTAAAAAAAACAGGGTTTCAGATTATGTGAAAACAGCATTACACAACGTCTTGTAACACACATAACGCACAAGCCTACTGTACAAATTTGAGCTGATAGTTAAAATGTTATACCATATTTATCTGCACACTTTTTCATATAATTATAATTATTATATTATTATTATAACTTTATTTGTACCCCGCTAGCATCTCCCAAGGGATTCGATGCGGCTTACAACAGGCCAGAGCCCAACACAATACAACAATACAATACATAGCAAATAAAAACAGTTAAAGCAGAAAACAATAGCAATAGCAATACAACAGGACATTATTAAAAACTGAGCCGGCCGGAGTAGGGTACAGGATTAAAAGTGCTGAAGTGTCGGAGGGATATGGGATTAAAAGACGCAGGTTCGCAGTTTGGGTGTGATCCTGGACTCATCGCTGAGCCTGGAACCCCAGGTTTTGGCAGTGACCAGGGGAGCATTCGCACAGTTAAAACTCGTGCGCCAACTGCGCCCGTACCTTGGGAAGTCTGACTTGGCCACGGTAGTCCACTCTCTGGTTACATCCCGTTTAGACTACTGCAACGCTCTCTACGTGGGGTTGCCTTTGAAGACGGCTCGGAAGCTCCAATTAGTCCAACGGTCGGCAGCCATGATACTAACTGGAGCGGAGCGCAGGGAGCACACAACTCCTCTGCTGCACCAGCTCCACTGGCTGCCGATTTGCTACCGGGCTCAATTCAAAGTGCTGCCGTTGGCCTTTAAAGCCCTAAACGGTTCTGGCCCAACCTACCTATCCGAACGTATCTCGGCCTATCAGTCCACCAGGACCCTAAGATCTTCTGGGGAGGCCTTGCTCTCTATCCCGCCTGCTTCACAGGTGCGGCTGGCGGGGACGAGAGACAGGGCCTTTTCGGTGGTGGCCCCTCGGCTCTGGAACGCCCTTCCCATGGAGGTAAGATCAGCCTCCTCGCTGATGGTATTCCGAAGAAGACTAAAAACTTGGATGTTCAAGCAGGCATTTGGCTAATTCGGTGCAATGAATGTGTTGATTACGGATTGGTAATATGGATGATGCAATTGGACCACGATTTTAGTTAGGAGATGTATTGGATTGTGATTTCGTGTAATATTGTGTATTATGTTTTTTATGGTTTTAATTGTATACTGTGCACTGTATATTTTGTTGTAAACCGCGTTGAGTCGCCAATTAGGCTGAGAAACGGCGGTATACAAGGACAGTAAATAAATAAATAAATAAATAAATAAAATATAAGTGCAGTGTGCGGTGAGGGTGATCTTGACTCTACTAAAGTGCTTCTGGGCTTTGGTAGTGGGGTTCCTAATCTGAGAAGGCATGTTGGAACAGCCAGGTTTTCAGGTTCTTTCTGAAAACCGCCAAGGTAGGGGCCTGTCTGAGATCTTTCGGGAGGGCATTCCAGAGGCGGGGGGCCACCACAGAGAAGGCCCTGTCCCGCGTCCCCACCAAACGCGCCTGCAACGCGGGCGGGATCACGAGCAGGGCCTCTCCTGATGACCGGAGTGAACGTGAGGGTTCGTAGACTGTGATGCAGTCATGCAGGTAGGGTGGTCCCAAACCGTTCAGGGCTTTGTAGGTAAGCACCTGCACCTTAAATTGGGCTCGAAAAATAAACGGCAGCCAGTGGAGCTCCTTAAACAGAAGGGTTGACCTCTCCGTAATGGGCCTCCGTTAACATCCTGGCTGCTGCCCGTTGGACCAATTGGAATTTCCGAGCCGTTTTCAAGGGCAGCCCCACGTAGAGCGCATTGCAGTAATCCAGTCTAGAGGTGACTAAGGCATGGACCACCCCGGCCAAATCAGCCGTAGCGAGGTACGGGTGCAGCTGGCGCACAAGTCTCAGTTGTGCAAAAGCCCTCCCGGCCACCGCCTACGCCTGAGCCTCAAGCATGAGCGATGAGTCCAGGAGGACTCCCAAGCTGCGGACCTGTTAAATGTATCATAAACTTTAAACGAGAATATAGCAATCTCTATGCCTATATATACCTATATATCATATATACCTATATATCTATGCCTATATATCATATCCTATACATACCTCTTTCTATATACAGTTGTCTGTCCTACCAGTGTATAACGGAATTGAATGTTTGCCATATATATGTTCTGAGATCCGTTCTCAGTCCTCTTTGGGGTGAGAAGGCCAGAATCCTCTAGCTTCTCTGGGCCACATTTGAAGAAGTATTGTCTTGAACAACACATAAAATATACTGGAGCCACACATGTATACAAATAGTGAGAGCATATGGTGCACAGCAGCGCTATGCCTAGTACTGAATGCACACTTGAATTCTTTTTTACAATTCATTTTATATGACAAGCAACGGAGTCCTCTTGCTCTTTATTTTATTAGTTAATTGCAACAGTTTTTTGTTTTTTTGTAGCCAAACTCTTTGTGATTTACGGATAATACTGCAATATTTGTGAACATACCATATTCTGATTATTCCACTCCATTCCATAGTCATCTATAAAGTTCACACTCAAGAATGGCCAGATGACCTAGTCGGGCCTAACACGAAGCTCATGGGGCTCCTGTAGCTCCCCTAAGTCCTAGCCTGCAATATTCTGAGACTATGTTCCTGGCCCAATTATTCCTTCCTTGTTTACTATCAATGAACACTCTTCAGTCTCCCCTTCAGCATTGCACATGCTGCCCACTAGGCTGAAAAAGCTAAGCATGCACCCTATTATATGTAATGCATATTAGTGTAATACCCTCCTGCCACTTTGCACAAACTTATGTTAGGCCATTTGATTTATTATCAATACCAACACTTTTCAATTTATATAAATCCTTCAAAACACATACACACTGTACAGGCATGTAGCTGGGGGGGCTCAGAGGTCTTCAGCCCCCCCCCCCCCGAAATTCTCATGGTGTTTCGCGAAAAGGCCTTACTGGTGCATTATTTAAACTGTTATGTTTATTCATATCATGATCTGATCACCATACTCAATATATCCCATATGCATGGGGGTATTGGGGTAACGATACAAAAGGTTTGCTAGGCTAGACCCTCTTTCACTCAGACTCAGCCCCCCCCCTGAAACTCACCCCCCCCCCCGAACCTCCCCCTTGAAAAAATTCAGCCCCCCCCCCCCCCCGAAACAAAATCCTGGCTACGGGCCTGACACTATATCATTTTATATCTGGGGGACCATTTGAGACTCCAGAACACGGGCCTCGAAAAATATTTATAGAAGGAACACATTCGCTTAATTGTTTAAAACCAATTTCCAGAAAGCATAACAAGATCTGACAGCAATGTCAATAGGAATACAATACAGACCTGACAGACTTGCCACAAAACTGTCAAAATGTTCTTGCTAAATGACCACAACATTTGTAAGTGACACTAGTACGCAGGAAAACAGAGTGCTTCCTGAATACATATGTTTGTAACTTCAAAAGTATCTTCTGCACTCGTATGCAAAAGCAATGGTATAGACAGAATACTTGGTATAGACCACAATGGTATAGACACCTTCCCGCCCGAGCTCAGACTTGTGCACTACTCAGACCACTAAAGGTTATTAGATATTTGCTATGTATTGTATTATGTGTGGTTATTTTAATATTGCTGAAATGTTTTATGAATTTTGTTGTTATATTTTAACAATATGTTGAATCTCGGGCTTGTCTCCATGTAAGCTGCCCCGAGTCTCTTCGGGGAGATGGAGGCGGGGTACAAAAGTAAAGTTATTATAATATTATTATTGTATAGCCTAAAATTTTTGTTCCGGTCCTTTAAAAAAATAGGATTTCATATTTGTGTCAAAGCGATATGATTTTATAGTAACATACAGAACACATCAGACAAAAACCCCTTCTGTTCTTAATAATATTGTTTACCATCACCTTCAATATTCTCACATTTCATAAAGTTCTCCAGGTGACTATGAACACATTTGGGAAACTTAAAAAAACCTGAAACAATTCAAATCCATCAAAGGCAAACATTAGAACTCTAGTGCCTCTGGTTAGTTATCAGAACAGTAGATCAATAGTTCCTGAACTCCACTCCAAGCTTCCTTTTAGAAGAAATTTGTTCTCTAGGCATTGGAAACTTATCACTTACTTTTACTTGTTGGCAATGTTCCGCCAAAGCATTCACTCCTCCTGGAGCTTCGTGTGGAGGAAGTTCTTCCAGGGTCTGTTTTTCTAAAAGTAAATACATATATATTAACAGACCAATAGCAGCAGTAGACAATGCTAAAAGAAGTTCACTGTAAAAATAATTCGCAAGCAAGCCTCTAGCAGGACTTTGATACATAGGTCCCAGACCGATCCAATACAGAGACTTCCAGAATCACCTTTACATCTTAAACCAGAAATACTGCCCCCAACCACCATCTTGCTCCATGTTGGCTGCTTTCAGAAATGTCTGAAAGAATCAATCCCTACAAGCCCTGAAAGTTCATGCTAGGCCTTTAGGCAAAGAGTTCTGCAAGGTGTGAAAGTACAACATGAAATTGCAAACACAATAGCAGACTTAAACAGACTTTCACTATCAAAAAAACAGACCAGATTTGGCCCATTTGAGGTTAGTGACACAACTTAATTAATATGAAAAATCACTTTTTAAAACCTATTTATTTGAAGGTTATTTTGACAAATACAGACTTCACAAGGGTAAATACTTCTTGGTAAGAGTATAGGGTGGTATAGCAAGAAACTCAGAGAAAGCCCATCTCAGATTTTCAAATTTTCTATTACATTATGAACATTGGAGGGAAGGATATTAGAGGCAAAGATGAAGTATTTTGGACACATAATGAGAAGACAGGAAAGCCTAGAGAAGACAATGATGCTGGGGGAAATGAAAGGAAAAAGGAAGAGGGGCAAACCAAGGGCAAGATGGATGGATGGCATCCTTGAAGTGACTGGCTTGACCTTGAAGGAGCTGTGCGTGGTGACGGCCGACAGGGAGCTCTGGCGTGAGCTGGTCCATGAGGTCACAAAGAGTCGGAAGCGACTGAACGAATGAACAACAAAACATGGGAAATACGCTGTAAGTGGCTTACAATAAATGAGTAGCAGAATCTTCCAAGCAAAGCAGCAGCATTTTAAATCCCAGAGAGAGAAAAGCTTTGGTTGTAAAAAAAACTATGTTGTTATTAACTGCTGTCAAGTCAACTTTGATTTATGGCTACACCAGGGAGTCATCCTATCCTTAACAGTCTTCCTGAAAGACCCAGGTCTAATCCAATATGGGCCCTGTGGGGTTTGCCCCCTTAGAAGTCCTGGGACTTCTGATGCGGCAGTCACACAGCACTCTTGGGTTTTCCGGGCTCAATCTGCCTGGAAAACCTAGAGTGCTGTAACTCTTTCACCAGGCCCGTAGCCAGGATTTCGTTTCGGGGGGGGGGGGTAAAAAAATTTCAGGGGGGTTTCGGGGGGGGCTGAGTTTCGGGGAGGGCTGAGTCTGAGTGAAAGAGGGTCTAGCCTAGCAAACCTTTTGTATCATTACCCGAATACCCCCATGCATATGGAATATATTGAGTATGGTGATCAGATCATGATATGAATAAATATAACAGTTTAAATAATGCACCAGTAAGGCCTTTTCTCGAACCACCATGAGAATTTCGGGGGGGGGGGGCTGAAGCCCCCCGAGCCCCCACCCTGGCTACATGCCTGCCCTTCACCAATAACCTTTTAAAACCCTGGCTGCCTTTTCCGTGCTGCTGTGTTCTCCTGGCATGTAGAAATGATGCACCAAGAGAAGAGAGAGAGAAGGGCAATTTTCCTCCTCATTTTTAATTTACAGGCCCTTTTTGGGTGGTTTTCTTTGGTGTTTGGGTGCCCTATTAGAAGGTCTGGCAGGGTATCTAGACCCTCCCCCCCCCCAAAAAAAGTGGGTCTTGAGGGGAGGTGCAGACTGTAACCTGTACCTAATCGCATTTAAGAAACCAGATTGGGCACAGGTTAAAGCTCTATGTGGAACCAGCCTCAGATCATCCAGTTCAGGGCAGATAATGAGGATTATATGCTTTTATAATCTGGATTATATGGCAGTGTAGAAGGGGCCTGAGAGGCATGTTAATGAGGTTAAGCTAGGATCAACACTGAACAAACCATGCAAAAGCAAGCAAAGAAATCTGTACCCAAAATGATGTTGTAACTGAATTCATCACCATACCACTCCAGATAGTGGTATGAAGTCCAGAGGTATGAAGAAGTCCTCTCAGGCCCCTTATACACTGCCATATAAAATCCAGATTATCTGCTTTGAACTGGATTATACGGCAGTGTAGACTCAGATAATCCCGTTCAAAGCAGATAATGTGGACTATCTGCTTTGATAATCTGGGTTATATGGCAGTGTAGAAGGGGTCCCAGTTTCAGAGACAGCTGGTGAACTTTGAGTGCATTCACTGTAGAAATAATGCAGCTGACAACACTTTAACAACCGTGACTCAATGCTAGACTTGCACAACCTGTGGCCCTCCAGCATTTGGGCCTCCAATTCCCAGAAGCCCTAGTCAGCTTGTCCAATGGCAAGGAATTATGGGAGCTGAAGTCCCAAACACTTGGAGAGCTGCAGGTTGTGCAGGCCTGTTCAATCATATGGAATCATCACAGTTTAGTGGAGAAGCCTCTAGACTTCTCCACCAAAGAATTAAGGTGCCTTACCAAACTACAACCAAACTACAACTCCTGGGATTCCAAAGCATTGAGACAAGGAAGTTAAAGTGATTACAAACTGCATTAACTCTACAGTGTAGATGCAACCTAAGATTGCTGACATAAGCCCCAACTGAGAACACAATTTCATCCCATCACGTCCTGCTCCCACGATATCTCTGCAAACACTTTGAGAATGTTAAGTCAATGTGCTGGTACAGCTGTACCAGGAGCTCCAATTCTGTTTGCTTTGCATTAAATGTTTGTTTGCAATCCCAGGCTTGGGATTTTGCAGCAGGGTGGCTTCCTGTTATAGTTTGCAATCATAGGGCAAGCCACCTGTCAATTATCGTTAGGTTCCCTGGTCCCGCCCCTTTTTGAGTTTTGGAGGGAATAGGAGCCTTTTTGAGTCAGTTCTCACAGAGATGCCTTTCGCACAGGACATAAAATGAAGAGCTCCTGTAGAAAGCTTCGTCTTCTACGGCTTGGCCGGGAGACATACAGCTTTACAGCTTGGCCGGGGTTATACAGCCCTACGGCTTGGCCGGGGAGATATACAGCCTACAGTCTACAGCTTGGCCGGGGAGAAAAGGCCCCACAGCTTGGCTGTGGATTTTGCAGCCTTACAGCTCCTTTGCTGAGGGACTTCAGCCAGCCATCACAGCAACCTGAATTCCTTCTTTTCCCCTGGAAGTCTACAAAGCTCTGCTTGGTAAGGGTCGCTCGTGGAAGCCAGACGCAGTTGGTCCCGGGTGCAGGGGATCCATGCCAACAGAGGCAAGTACAGACTGCCCAGATTAGAAGTTAAGGATTTCCCCATTAGTTAGTTTAACTAATGGGGAAATCCTTAACTTCTAATCTGGGCAGTCTGTACTTGCCTCTGTTGGTGTGGAGCCCATGCACCCGGCACCAACTGCGTCTGGCTTCCGCGAAGATAGTGCCTGTTCCCAGTGAACAAGATTGCAAGAACCAATAGACTGTTAAGAAAGCTTTAAAGAACCTGTTTGTTTTCATCAATAAAGAATTTTGTTGGACTTACTTTAAGCCTCTACAGAACTTTGTTTTGGGGAGGTCCAAGGGCCTTTAATCTGAGGCAGCCCCGGCGTCCCGTTGGGCACACCGAATTTATGTCCTGTCTACAGTCATATGCACAGGCCCAGCGTGCGACAGCACAGTCAAGCAATGAGAACTAGAAGGTGCCTTTAAAATGATCTTTAAAGTCCAAGAAAGCATTTTGTGGCAAATTGACAGTTAAATTTTTTAACATTTCAGTTGTAAATAAACTTTCCCGATAGCGCCTTTTATCATCCCTGAAATGGCCTCTTTGGGGGCTGTGTTTGACAGCCAGGATGTGCACAAATCCCATGTGCTAAAGCACTCTGCCATGTCTTGTGCATTAGCACATCCTAGGTGTGTGCTTCCTGGCTGATGAATGCAGAACCTGTCATGCATCTTTGGTTATTTACAAACACCACTGACATGCTGCTGACCCTAAACGATATTTGCCAGGTGCCTGATGACACCTAATAATGTCCACTGGCATGCCTGAAAGATTTATAAAATCCGCCAGCCGCCTGAAAACACTGTCAAACCACGGGGAGATTGGGCAGAGATGCCAAACTTTATAGGATTCAGTTGTCATTAAAGGTGAACTTTTTAAAAAAATCACCTTACCTGGAAAAATGAATTCTTTTCAAACCCACATTGTGATCAAGAGCCAGAAACAATAAATCTGAGGTGTATGCTACGGAACCAGATTTAGTTCAATTGTGCTGGTAGAAGCGAACATCTCAGTCCACTCCTCTCTATGGCAGATCTACTCCCTGAAAGTGCGTCTATCCAATTCGGTGGGATGTTTACGCTGCAATTCACCCCTTGATCCTTCAACTTAATATTTTCAAAGCTATGGCAGAAGAGATGCAGCCTTCGGCCTTCACATTTACTGAAGACAATGCAGGTAGATTGATTTCCCATTGGTGACATGAACACACACAGTCAAACCTAATAGATTATAAGGCCCTGTGACATATTTTTATGTAATCTCTGGGAGCCTGATACAACCACTCTACAAAATGATGCTTCTTAACCTGAAGCCTATGGAGGCTGAAAAACTATTTTTTTTAAATGATAGACTGAATAAATAAATATAATCCAAAAGTTTAAAAAGAATGTCAAAGCCTCAGAAAACATTCACACATGAACAATTGGTGCAGGACTTTGAAAGTATTTGTTAAAGGTCAGGATAAATAATTTCTCTTAACTAAATTAAGTCATCCTTTTTACCAGGTCAAATAGGATGCTTCCAGACTTCCACCATGATCTATGCAAAGCTTGGTGAAGTTTGGACTACATTCCCCACAACTAAATCAACTGGTCATGTTAATTAGAGGATTCTGGTAATGTAGTCCAAAAAAGTTAACATTTCGGACCTCTGAATCTCAACTGGGTGCTAAAAAAATATGGCCCTCATCCCTTGAGTGTAGGCACAATTGTTTTATAAACAGCAGTGTATATTTATACCAACACTGTGTATTTCATACATGGCATTTGATATATCTTTGGTGGACTAACTCGTTGACTCTCTATCCCAGAGCACATCATCCCTAGCATTAGTGCTTTGACACTATGTGCAAGGATTAGGCAAGATTTATAGACAGCAAAATGATTTTTTATGGCTACACGTAAGGGAATTCCTATTATTGTTAAGGCTGTATAAAAATATTGATCCACCGTTGCACTGTAAACATAAAACAGTATCTTCTCAAAGAAAGAAAAAAGCGCAACTAGGTGGTATCTTTAAATTCCTTGATAATATGGGGAAAATGTGCTACTGAGAAAATTAATGCCTCCCTAGCTTTTAACAGACTACTATGCAACCATTTTATCTTTGGGTAGAGGAAAAAAGGAAAATCTTCATTGCTTCCTTTACCTATCACATTCTACCTTTCATGTTGGTTTTCTTTTATTAATAACAGTTTGTTCATCTGCTTTCACTCAAGTGTACCAAGGAATTTTGCAGCTATTAAACAATATCATATTATCCCTTTGAGTAGACTTTTATTTCTTCATGAACAAAATTAAGAATGCAATAATTAACTTGCCTTGACATTCTAAAAGATGCCAATAAGTGAGGATTCCCAGTTTTTTGTATTGCATTAGCACAATATATCTCAAAATACTGGTCTCTTTAGAGAAAGATCTGTGTTGCTTAGTTGAAATGAAATAGCAAATTATAATGCTTCTCAGATTTATGGAAAATTCCCCACCAATATAACCTTGTTATTTTCTATATTCCAAACAAATCATTGTATTAATCTGGACAGCTCAAGCAATAATATGTTCTTCAGAAGCTATTCCTGATGCTATTTACTCTACAATCTTATATAGTGCAGGCACTCACCAAGTTACAAACATCTGACTTAGGGCCCTTCCACACAGCCCTATATCCCAGAATATCAATGCAGAAAATCCCACAATATCTGCTTTGAACTGGGATATCTACATCCACACTCTGATAATGTGGGATTTTCTGCCTTGATATTCTGGGATATAGGGCTGTGTGGAAGGGCCCTTACCAATGACTCATAGTTACAACAAGGATGAGACAACAGGAAGTGAGATAAATATAGCCCTTGGAAGAGAAATTCATGAAAGACTTATCATGAAGAAAAGGTGTCTCAACTGAAGCTTTACACCAATCCTTGTTTCCATGACAAGCCATATTTTTCAAAATCCATTCATCATAGAAACAGCAAGTGAAGTGCATTCTTCTGAACAGGGGCGCAGACAGCAAAACAAACACCACAGGAGTGATAACCCTTCCCTTTACTATCCAAAGCTAATACACATATATTTTTGGCTGGTGTTATACTTCGAAAATGTACCTGTTCCAACTTACAAACAGATTCAGCTTAAGAACAAACCTACAGAACCTATCTTGTTTGTTACCTGGGGACTGTCTGTACTTGAAAGTATTACTTGAATGTAAGGGCAATTAACTCTGAGTAAACAAGAAGTTATCCACCACATTTCATGAAGGTAACCCAATGTTCCTCTTAACACATAGCCATATTAAAGATTTACCTGTAATGCATAGCTGCATTCAGTGCTATAACATGGAGATCTTTCCACCCAAAATATCTCTTCCCTTGAAACCAAGGACTGAGCTGATTAATTCCTCTGCAATAGGAAAGAGGCCCATCTATGAATTGGTCCTAAAAAACATTCTATTTCAAAGCTTTTTCTACTTGTCACCTACACAAATGCTTGGCACTTTTTTTTCCTCCTTGCCCCCCAATTCATAGAATACATGCTGATACTCAACCTTATTGGGTTAATGGAAAGACAACTGCATTGTCGTATTTTTCTTGTTATACAAGCACTATCATTTCAGGCTCACACACCAAAAAGCTATGCCTAACTATTGCCTGCTTCTCTGAGTTCTCCTATAACTTGTGCAAACAGTGAACGTAGCATCTGCTGTACTTCATCCTAGCATAAAACCATAATGACCCTTCCAAATTTCCACTATTTCACAGACGTTTTCAATAAACTTCTTCCAGAATCTCATAACATAATGATTTCCACTTAATTGGGTGATAATTAGCACATAGTGTACTATCCCCTTTTATGTATAAAAATAGCTACCACAAAGTTTCTATACCACTCATTCAGCATTTTCTTGAAGTTAAGGATTTCATTATAAAAGAAGAGGGGAAAACATTGGAAAACCTTCAATAGGTCTTTCACAGACTTATTATTGCAATACATTTCTAGGAATCTACAGTATTTGAGAGCAAACCTTCACCTTAGTGTCAGGGATGTTTTCACTGGCAAGTGGAATCGGGATCACTGGCAGAAGAAAGTGGCAATATATTTTGCAGTTTTCTGACACCCTGTGCAGATTATTTGGCTTCCTCATACACTGCATGGAAGGTCCTCTTGCACCAGACAGCATATTTTTTGAGGCAAAACAGTCTGCAGGGGGAACATCTGCATTCCCATTCTACAAAAGGTTCCTTCAATTTTGATCCACACAATCCTAGATCTGACTCTTAGCAAATGTATAGTACTATTTTTTTTAGTACTCATCACCCAGGCTTTATTGCAACACATAAGCACAGTAGTTGTCACTCTAAGTCA
Source organism: Anolis sagrei (assembly GCF_037176765.1). Taxonomy (NCBI): domain Eukaryota; kingdom Metazoa; phylum Chordata; class Lepidosauria; order Squamata; family Anolidae; genus Anolis; species Anolis sagrei. Next base: position 208,740,912 of record NC_090021.1, on the reverse strand, counting down.
GATATTGGATGTAAGAGGAAGACAGAAAAGGGGACAAATCCCAGTAGTCTCCCAACAAGTTGACTACCAGTGTGGGTTCCAAGAAAGCATCTCCATTTTACCTCTTCCAAGATATGCTATCCACATTAAACTATAAAGTGCTCCTCACTCATTGCTCTTTCAGTATAACTCCTTTAATCCTCCACAACAATACTGACTTTGAAGTAAACTATTTTAGTTTTTTAAAAAAAATCCATCTGGCCATGTTTCATGATTCGCCATTTTTATAATTCATTTGGTATTCTGATTCTTTTCGCCTTTTAACATCTTCTAAGACCTCAAGATAAAGAACTCCACCACAGACCAGGATCCAATGATTTGTTTCAACTAGATCCACTACTTCTCCTGCATTCAGCAACCCTCTTCATTCTAGTAGCACTTCCCCCACATCCAAAAATCTTTCCCTGGTTTCAATGAATATATTTTTCAACAAGACTTATTCTGACTTTTAAAAAAAAAATCCAAATTTATGGTTCTTCTTCAAAAGGCCCCTGTGGTGATCTACAACTTTAAAATCAATGTCATAACAGAAGAATTTAGAGCAACATTATACATTTCCAAACCATTGGGAGAGAAGACTAAAAACCCACCAAATCCAGACCCAAGCAAAACATTATTTATTATTTAAGTGCATTTGTTTAGTACAGGTTGAATATCTCTTCTGCAAAAACATGAGACCAGAAGTATTTTTGATTGGGGACAACTGAATATTTGTGTATGCAAATATGGGGTGCATGCAAATATGGGGTCCCATCTTAGAGATGGGACCCCATATTTATGTTTCATATGCATCTTATACAAACAGCTTGAAGGTAATTTTATACACAATATTGTACATGTAACTGTGCTTGTCTACACTGAATGATCAGAAAGCGAAGGTGTTACTATCTCAGTCACTTACGTGGACAATTTTGGATTTTGGAACATTTAAAATTTTGGATTTCCAAATAAGGGATATTCAAACTGTATACAATTTTGTGTCCTGGACTGTGGAAAAAGAGAAAGACAATGACGATGATATGCCCAATCTGCCATCCTTTGTGACTGGGATTTAAAATTGCTTACTCAGAAAAGCCCTACAATTTTCTTTCCATGAACCTACAAGTGGGCCCCTGAAAAAGATAGAAAGTTACGGATAGATACTGCAGCCACGCTCATTTAAGATTTGTGTGGTGATGTATAGCCCCCCCTCTCTGTGGTAGCCACCCGACTCTGGAACTCTCTCCCCAAGGACATCAGACAAGCCCCAACATTGGCAGTCTTTAGGAAGAGCTTGAAGACCTGGCTGTTCCAGTGTGCCTTTCCAGAAAAGGAAACTCCTAGCATCGTGTCCCAAACACACTTTACCAGAGATTTAAGATTGCCTGCACATCACACTTACCCTAAAATCCTTACATTTCACCTGTCATGTCCAGCACTTTTAATTTATTCATTAAATTTGGCCCGGCCCTAGTTTTAAATGTGTCATGATCTATTGTTTTGATGTTTTACTGTTTTGCTTTAATGTTTATTGGTTTGCTTTATGAGTTTTATTGTTGTATTTGTTATGCTGTTGTTTTATTGAGGGCCTTGGCCTTTGTAAGCCGCACCGAGTCCTTTGGGAGATGTTAGCGGGGTACAAATAAAGTTAATAAATAAATAATAATAAATAAATGATGATGATGATGTATAGGTGTGTACAACCTTGAAAAATATACAGTAACAACATTTGTTGACGTTTAATAATTAAATACCTGCTACAAACAATTAAATGACAGCAACAAAAACAATGACATGCATAACCATGTTCTAATAACATTTTTATCTGTGAATAATAATAATAATAATAATAATAATAATAATAATATCACCAACAATAACAATTTAATTTTTATACCCCACCTCCATCTCCCCGAAGGGACTTGGGGCAGCTTACATGGGGCCAAGTCCAATCAACAGAGTTAAAACGTAATACATTAAAACGCATAACATCTATAAAAACAACATAAAACAATATTATAACAATATATAAAATAAGCATCAAAACCAACAATCAATAGTATAATTCAAGTCTCGTTATGGTCTCATATCTGATCTCAGGACTGCTATGTAGTAAAGACTAAAGGAAGTACTATGCACACCACAAACAATTATTATTTCTCATGAATCATAGAATCATAGAATCAAAGAGTTGGAAGAGACCTCATGGGCCATCCAGTCCAACCCCCTGCCAAGAAGCAGGAATATTGCATTCAAATCACCCCTGACAAATGGCCATCCAGCCTCTGCTTAAAAGCTTCCAAAGAAGGAGCCTCCACCACACTCCGGGGCAGAGAGTTCCACTGCTGAACGGCTCTCACAGTCAGGAAGTTCTTCCTAATGTTCAGATGGAATCTCCTCTCTTGTAGTTTGAAGCCATTGTTCCGCGTCCTAGTCTCCATGACCTCCTTCTCTAGTTTTACATAATAGGTATTGTTATAGTAAAGGGAATGGATCTATGCACAAGGTACAAAATACCAAATCCTCAATTACCTTCAGAAACACAAACATTTAACTATGTTGATAACATTGTTATGTGGCAATTAAAGAATTGACCCAACAAAAGGTTTTTAATACACAATTTTCTTGTGCAATATATTCCGTGGGCTTTTAAACCCCACTGATAATCTTTTCCCACTTACACAGTTACAGACATGCACACTGACACAGAGGCCGTTCATGACACATGGAGCTTCCAGGAATCACAAAGAAACGAGCTCTGGATTTCTGCCCATGTGAGCTTCCTCCTGACACTGATTCCATTCCACACAACTCCAAGATGTATGCTGTGTTTGCGATAAGGCTTTCATTTTCCTAGCATCCACGCCATACTATAGAACGGTGCAGGCCCCATATATATTCTCCTTGAACAGCATCCATTCCTGACTGTGTTTGCTGCCAACACATGGCGCAGTAAAACAAGAAATCTGTACACCTTTGATGAGCTCCGAAGTTTCAAAAAAGCAGGCAAATTGTGTTTCTCTCGTTTCTCACTTTTCATGCTTAACAGGTGCTCATTCTCTTTTGAAACTTGGGTTACTCGTTCTGGAAGAAAAATGAATAATGTGCTCTTTTGCATAACATGAAAAACAGGCTGCAGCTGTCATATTTTGCTCAATGTCTAATATCCACAGAAGTAATTAAATGAGTGTGTGTTTTCTTTTTCTTTTTTTACCACCCAGGTTAAAATAATAAGAGAATGGCACCAAGATTTGCAACTTTCACTCCACAGAAAAGTATTTTGAGTTTTTACCTAGCTATTCTCAGCAGTATTTTATCCACGCCATTGCTATCAATCACTGTAGTTCTGCACATGGCTTAAACCTTACTACATATTCAGATGCTTGGCACCTGGCATTTAGTTTTTCAGGAAGTTTCATCAAAAGACAAGTTGTTACATTTGGGTAATAATGCACGAACAAAAGCAGGCAACACAACGGAATAAAACAGCACAGTGCAACGTAATCCATTTTTAGTTTAATCCAGTGAGAAGAGATTAATGAGAGTAAACAGTCCATCCTCACTACATCTACCAGCATCTGTTGGAAAAGCAAGGGAAAGATGACCCACATCCAGCAACTAGCACTGCACGTTCTGATGAAATGATACAGCCACAGATACTACAAATACCTCCCATTTTGCCTACCTTTAGATGGTTTTATCAGCACCAATACATTTGTTCATTGAGAAATGTCAAGAGAAATCACTAACTTATTCAGGGGTCATATCAAAATCCATAATTCTGACCCCAATTCTCGATTTATACATGAGGATTACTTATCTATGAGTATATATGATACATCTTCCATTTTCTCAGCATTACGTTACATAGGTTTTTCTCTCATATTCCATGGTGCAGCAGTATCCTAAGGCAGAGCAAGGGTCCAAAATAATTGTTTATCAGTGGTTGGAAAATGCAAACACAATTGTAACCCACATGTTGCCCAAACTCTGCATTGCAAACATGCTTCATGGGAGCCCACGGAAATCACCTAAGTTCAGATAGAATGCAAAGCTGCATTTGTAACTCACTGATAATTTGATGTGCTTGCTTCCAATTTTAATTAATCTGATGGTTTGGGTAGGTATGAAATTTAGCAATAACATCCTATTTTTAGATTGTTTCCATTTCTACAACTTGTGAAAGGGCAGATAGGTAAGATTAACAATTTATAGATTTTTGTCTATATCAGGGGACCCAAACTAAGTCCCATGGGCCAGATGTGGCCCTCCAAGCTCCTTTACCCAGCCCACATTCTAAACTTTAGACTTAAGGTTGCACTAAGCCTGAAACGACTTGAAGGCACACAACAACAATCCTAATTAACTTGATTATCTCATCATCCAAAAGCAGGCCCATACTGGTAATACTTCCCACTGAAATACTGGTAAATTTATGTTGGTCAAAATTGTTGTTAATTTTAAATACTGTTTTGTTATATCATTTTTTTTGCATGACAAATAAGATATGTGGAGCATGCATAGGAATGTTTTCATTTTTTTTTCAAACTGTAGTTTTTTCTCCTCAACAGTTTGAGGGACCATGAACTGGGCCTCTGTTTAAAAGGTTTGAGGACTCCTGGCCTATGTAATAAATATAGACCACCCCAGTCAACCAAGAACAGAGCAAACTTGTCTTCAAGATACTTAAATAAAATGGTTGTTCTCATCATTCCGTGACCATGTTGTTGTCTTCAAATCATTTCTGACTCCAAGGCAAAGCTATCAAAGGGTTTTGCTTGGGATGATGTAGTCCAAGGCAGTTCGCCATGGTCTTCCTCTGAGGCTGGAAAAGGTTATCCGGTGGGTTTTCGTGGCTGAGCAGCTATTTGAAACCTGGACTCCAGAGTCCTAGTTCATCACCCAAACCACTAGCCCACACTAGCTCTCTTTTCAGGACCATATAAAGGGCTACAAAAGAACTGGATTTGAAAAAAAAGCTACAAGCATATCAGCTACAAAAAACAAGAAGCTAGAAGTTGAGTAGGTGTATTTAGCAATCCTACTATCCATCTGTCATAAATCTTGTTACCATACATCACCGACTGGCAGAGGGCTGTCTGCTAGACAAATAATACTACCATGAAATGTTTTGTACGACATTAATGCCTCTTTCTCTTTCTTTCTCTCTCTGTCTCTCTCCTTTGTGTGCATTTTTCATTGATGCAATGAATTCTTTGCACATAGAAATGGGAGCTTCTAATGTATATGATCAAAAAGCATGAGGACCTGCATTCATATTAGAGGAAACTGTAATCCCAAAGGAAGCTCACTGACACACACAAAAAAATATCTTCACCGAACACAAGGAAACTGGAAATTTCTAATACCACCGTGTCAAACATTCCTGGGTTGCTTTAAGAATATGTTGACTTTTCCTATCTGTCCACTTATATTTTATTAGGTATGTTAAAGACCAAGTTTACAATTAACTGAACAGACAGTGTACAAAAGGCTTTTAGAACTATACCATATGGTCGAGGGAAAGGAACAATCTGGATGATCCACGTTTCAATCTGCAGCCTTGTCCACCTCTATAACACATTATATTGCTGTAATAAAATATTAAGATAGATTAGTTTCCATACATATATATATATATATATATATATATATATATATATATATATCTCAGACTTTCATATTGCCAGGCAACAAGTTTTAGATAGAAAGATTTTTTTAAAAAGAATAAAAAGATAAAAATCCTTAAGGCTTTGGTTACATTTGTTAGCGTATCAGATAGGAAGCACTTGCCATCTATGTACCAAGTACTTCAACAATCTCAGAATTCCAGTTTTACATGAAGTTTATTGGCCACAGTCTAATATAACATGTAATGTATTCATGGAATACAAAAATAAATCAGGCAACACGTTTACGGGAAAAACATTGAATATCAGGATCATGCACTCTTTTTAAAAAATAAATTCTCTTATTGCCTATTTTTCACAGGTATGGTAAACAAAAACATAGGGAAATACTATACATCCTTTAGAAGAAGCTTTTTAGTGTTGTCGAAGGCTTTCATGGCCAGAATCACTGGGTTGCTGTGAGTTTTCTGGGCTGTATGGCCATGTTCCGGAAGCATTCTCTCCTGACGTTTCGCCCACATCTATGGCAGACATCCTCAGAGTTTGTGAAGTCTGTTGGAAACTAGGCAAGTGAGGTTTATATATCTGTGGAATGTCTAGGGTGGGAGAAAGAACTCTTGTCTGCTTGATGCAGGTGTGTCTGTTGCAATTGGCAACCTTGATTTGTATTTAATGGCCTTGCAGCTTCAAAGCCAGGCTGGTTGCTGCCTGGGAGAATCATTTGTTAGGAGGTATTAGCTAGCCTTGATTGTTTCATGTCTGGAATTCACCTGTTTTTTGAGCGTTGCTCTTTATTAACTGTCCTGATTTTAGAGTGTTTTAATACAGGTAGCCAGATTTTGTTCATTTTGTTTAGTGTAGCCATGGAAATCCACAAGCACGTGAACAATTTCAACAGAAAAGAGGAAATCATGAAAATGAACAAAATCTGGCTACTGGTATACTCTTTCTCACCCTGTGACCCTTTCTTGCCTCCCTATCTCCATGCACATGTGAGCCAGGAGCACTTTTTAGTAGAATCATATACAGCCTGCTCTTTCTATGCATGACACTCTGTGATGAAGCACTATCAGTGCTCAACCAACAACAAAACCATGTTTGTATATGAAGCTGACTTGGAAGGGTTGTGTAAAAGGGTGAGATCTGGGGTTGGCCGTTTCATCTACTGAGGCACAATGTTTGGAGACAGTGAAGTTTGACTTCCCTAGGAATAAAGATAGCCTTCTAAAGTCCTGAAAATCTTGACAATATACCTTCCCAATGCCACGACCGCTTAATACAGTTCCTCATATTGTGGTGACCCCCAACCATAAAATTATTTTTCATTGCTACTTCATAACTGTAATTTTGCTACTGCTACGAATTGCAATGTAAATATCTGATACGCAGGATGTATTTTCATTCACTGGGCCAAATTTGGCACAAATACCCAATACAGCCAAATCTGAATACTGGTGGGGTTGGGGAGAATTGATTTTGTCATTTGGGAGATGCAGTTGCTGGGATTTATAGTTCACCTACAATCAAAGAGCATTCTGAAATCCACCAGCAATGGAATTGAACCAAACTTGGCACAAGAACTTTCTTGATCTACAGAACATACTGGAAGGGTTTGGTGGGCATAGACATTAAGTTTTGGAACTGTAGTTCACCTACTTCCAGAGAGCACTGTGGACACAAACAATGATGGATCTGGACCAAACTTGGGACGAATACTCAATATGCCCAAACGTCAACACTGGCGGAGTTTAGCTAAAATAGACCTTAACATTTGGGAGTTGTAGTTGTTGCAATTTATATTTCACCTACAATCAAAGAGAATTCTGAACCCCACCAACAGAGAATTGGGCCAAACTTCCCACATGGAACAGAAAATACTGTGTTTTCTGATGGTCTCTGGTGACCCTTCTGACACCCCCCTTGCGACCCACCCGGGGGTCCCGACCCCCAGGTTGAGAAACACCTGGGGGTGCAGAGACAGAGCTGTGAATTCTTTTTGGGCTTTCATCTGAATTTCAAAGGAACTATCAAAGATGTCATACTCTACCTGCAAAGTAGGTTCAGCAATTTAGATAGTTCATGCAAAGTTGGACTAAAACCCAGAGTTCATTAATTGTCCCTCAGACTTCATACCTTGTCGGGCAGAGATGAGCGAACCAAAACTCTGTTTTCTTGACTAGATAGATACCATCTGAACCTAAGACTACTTGAGCATTAGATGACAATTTCCAGAATGCTTTAAATGAGGGGAAAACAATCCCACTTCAACTATGAGGCTTTCTCTTGCACCCTCCAAGGATCTTTGCCCTCATTGCAAATAGCAAGTCTGCTCCAGTCAACCCCCAGGTTGCAGCTTCTTGGCAGAGTCAGCTTCAGGCTACAGCCCTAACATGCATGTGCTGCTGCACCGGTTAAAAGTGTGCCTCCCACAGCCTCTCCTAGTCACCCCAGAGAAAGTAAATAGGAACAATCAGAATTAAAAATAAGTTTGTAGATCAGAAAGAAAATAGATGTTTTAAAAATTAAAAGATCTTCTTTTTAAGATGCAAGACAGCTCAGAGACTATTCATAATTTATTTATTGTTGTAAGTTAACCAATTTCATAAAACTATAGTATGCAAACATGACAGGCCCTGGGATCTCCAACTGAAGCAAGAACCAAATCATTAACAAGTCAGGACCCCCCAAATTGTGGATAACCATTCCCACTTCAAATACATCTAACAGCAGGAACTACTTCACACTCCAGCCATCCTGGAAACTACAAAGAACATAGTCAGTCACCGAAACCGGGAGAGGAAACCCTGGAAATCACTTTGTTAATATGTGGTGATTAATTCCGAAGTGGAAATCTGAACTTCAAATATTCTCATTGGCTACCTTTCCTTTTTGTACTTTGGGGTGTGTGGCAGGGGGAGGAATCACTAGAGGTGTGATGAAGCATGCAAGTCTCTTCAGGCTAAGTGCCCTCATCAAAGCATCTTATAGGTACATTAAAAATTGAATGGGTATAAACAACTTCAGTAGGCAGAGTTTGAAAATGATATTCTACTGATCTCTGAATTTCATAAACATCAACACTTGGGAGAGTTTGCATGGGAATAAGGCAACTAATTATTGTCTATTGCTTTAGGGCACGCCTGGTGCTCTCTACAGGTATCTCTGCTGATTTTTTACATTTTTTCCTAATGTATTGCCTCTTGAAAGCTTTTGCTGTAACGACTTGCTGATCTACTCCAAAGCATTCCAAGTATACTAGAACCACTTTATATTCAGAAAGAAAGGCACAATAACTTTTGAGACTCTTTTTCGTAAAACGCAGCAGCAGTTGAGAATATAGTGCATGCTTTGCAAGTGAATAGTGAGCAAAATTATGTCTACAAGTCAAATTAATTTGTAGTGTTCATCTGAAGTGCAGCATGTATGCTTTTGTAATGAAAAAGTTGGTGTTTTGGAAACAGAAAGAAGGAGAAAAATAATGCATAACTACTTATTATAGGAAAGCACTGCAATCTTTAATTCTCATTAAGACTATGCTGCTCCCAACACTTAATCTTGTGATATGAAGCAGAAGCAACGATTTCTCACACATAGTATTACTGTAACTTTGGAACCTAAATGTTGTCCAGGTACTTGGAAGGAAACAAAAAATACACAAAATTTCCATGAAAATTTCACACAAGATGAGATCAAAGAAAGATGACCAGGACACTGGAACAATCTTTTTCACATCTCGATGCAATTGCTTGATACTGGCACTTTATTGATGTGAATTCTCACAATCATTCTTCTGCACAGCCTTATTTCTTACCTGGGTTTGTTTTGCCCAGTCCATGTGCTCTATGCTTCTCCCCCACCAACCATTTGGCCATAACTGCACAGTCATGCAGTTTTGGCATTCCCATGAGACCTTCCTCCACTTCACAATACCGGTATTACATTTAAAACCCCCTCGATGGACTGTCACCTTGTCGTGGTGAGGGGGCTTGCGTGTTCCGATGAACCTGTAGGCACAACAACTGGAGTCGTGCACTCCCAGGAGTGGCTGCGGGGGAGGTCCCAGACCAAGCACAGTCCGAAGACCCAAAGACCTCAACGGCGGAGCAGGCGGAGGATAACATGGCACATGTTACAACGGCTGCGAAGGCGGAAGAAGGCTGCAACAGACTGAGAAGCCACGGTCATTGTGTTAAACTACATCACCAGTGGAACCTCACTCTGTGAAGTCTGTGTGTTGATCAGTTGTGCACTGACCTCCACACATTAAAAAAATCCACGCACAGGCGTCTTCCACAGAAAATAAAAACCAACCAACCAAAGTCCCATGGCGATCAGCGAGTGGCGACGGGGGCAGGACTGTGAAATCTGGAAGCCCCTAGTCACAGACTGGCACATGGGCGGTGGGTACGGACTCAGTCGTTCTACCTCAAGGTCCGAGGCAGTTGAGTAGTTCGGCAGCTGTATCCACGACTGAGCAGCCCTATTGAGGACCCACTCTGCTCACCCCACATGGGGAGGGGGCTAGAAAAGGTGCCCCAAACATAGTCTGCCTCACTCATCCCTGACTGGACTGCCGCGTCCAGTGGGGTCACCACCCTGCGGCCAAAAAAGAAAAATGAACTTCGGTACGTGGAACGTACGGACTCTGATGGACAACAGTGGCAGTGAACGCCCCGAACGCAGAACTGCCATCATCGCAAGGGAGCTGGGACGCTTCAACATCGACATAGCAGCCCTTCAGGAGACCCGGAGAGCAGGAGAGGGACAGCTGAAAGAAGAAAAAGGAGGCTACACCTTCTTCTGGAAGGGACTGCCCAAAGAAGACCAAAGAATGCACGGAGTTGGCTTCGCTATAAGAAATGATCTGATGAAACATCTGTCCGAAGCACCCACTGGTATCAACGAACGTCTCTCCACCCTCCGAGTTGATCTTGCCAAAAACCAACGGGCAACCATCATAAGTGCCTATGCACCAACACTAGACGCTGATGAAGACATCAAGGAGAAATTCTACTGTCAGCTGGACACCGCCCTATCGGGGATACCTAAGGAGGACAAAATCATTCTCCTGGGGGACTTCAATGCAAGAGTCGGGCGAGACTTCGACCTGTGGCCAGGCACCATAGGAAAAGACGGGGTTGGAAACAGCAACTCAAATGGCATCCTGCTTCTCACCAAATGTGCGGAGCACAACCTTGTCATCACCAACACGCTCTTCCGCCAGAAAAACAAGTTCAAGACATCATGGAAGCACCCCCGGTCAAAGCATTGGCACCTCTTAGACTATGTAATCACACGCGCCAGAGACCGCCGTGACGTGCTCCTCACAAGAGCCATGACAGGTGCTGACGACTGCTGGACTGACCACAGGCTAATTCGATCCTCGATGGCTATCAAGATCGCCCCCAAGCGCAGACTCCAAGGAAGGAAGACAAGGCGCAAAATGAACACCCAAGCCCTTCAGGAGCCCTCCAGGCGAGCCCATCTCCAAACAGCACTCAAGGACCATCTACCCACAGAATACCCTGAAAATGTTGAGGAACATTGGAACAAACTGAAGACCTCCATCATCCAAGCCTGCGAAGAAACTATTGGATACCAAGCCAAGAAACATCAAGACTGGTTTGATGAAAATGACATCGAGATCCAACAGCTAATTGACAAGAAAAGGAAAGCCTTCCAAGCATGGCAGAGAGACATCAACTGTGCTGCTAAGAAAAAGATCTATGCTAGTGCAAAAGCTGAGGTCCAAAGAAGGACAAGAGAACTCAAGAACATCTGGTGGACAAAGAAGGCCGAAGAAATCCAACACCTGGCAGATACCCATAATGCTCAGGGATTCTTCAAAGCCACAAAGGTCATCTATGGACCAAGAAACCATGGCATACAGCCTCTACGCTCATCAGATGGAACCAAACTCCTGAAGGACCAAAACTCAATTGCACTACGTTGGAAAGAACACTACCAAAGCCTCCTGAACCGCAGCTCCAATGTGGCCGACGAGGTCCTCTCACAAATCCCACAACAACAAACCAGGGATGAGCTTGCAGCACTGCCTAGTTTGGAAGAAGTCAGCAATGCCATCAGCCAACAGAAGAATAACAAAGCCAGTGGACCAGATGGGATCCCTGCTGAAATCTTTAAAGAGGGAGGACCTGAGCTAACACACCAACTCCACCAGCTCATAGAAAAAGTGTGGGTGACCGAGAAAATCCCAGCAGATTTCAAGGACGCCACCATCATCACCCTCTTCAAAAAAGGGGAAAGAACAGACTGCGGAAACTATCGAGGTATCTCCCTTCTAACCTCCGCTGGGAAAATCCTCGCAAGAATCCTTGCAAACCGCCTTCTGCCCCTCTCAGAAGACACCCTCCCAGAATCCCAGAACGGCTTCCGCCCCTCCAGAGGAACCGTGGACATGATCTTCACTGCACGACAACTCCAAGAAAAATGCAGGGAACAAAACCAACCCCTGTACATGGCATTCATCGACCTTGCAAAGGCATTTGACACAGTGAATCGCAGCACTCTCTGGACCATCCTCCACAAAATCGGGTGCCCTAACAAATTTGTGAACATCCTGCGGCTCCTCCATGATGACATGATGGCAACAGTCTTGGACAGCAGTGGCTCCCAAAGTGACCCATTTAAAGTGGAATCCGGTGTCAAACAGGGATGTGTTATCGCCCCAACTCTATTCTCCATCTTCATCGCTATGATACTTCACCTTGTTGATGGGAAGCTTCCCACCGGAGTGGAAATAATCTATCGGACAGATGGCAAGCTATTCAACCTCAGCAGACTGAAAGCCAAAACCAAGGTTACAACAACATCTGTTATAGAACTCCAGTATGCTGATGACAATGTCGTCTGTGCGCATTCAGAAGAAGATCTACAAGCCACTCTAAACACCTTCGCAGAAGCATACGAGAAGCTCGGCCTGTCACTGAACATTGAGAAAACCAAGGTGCTGTTCCAGCAGTCGCCAGCCAATCCCTCTCCAATGCCAGTAATACAGCTTAATGGTGTCACATTAGAAAATGTGGACCATTTCCGCTACCTTGGCAGCCACCTCTCCACCAAAGTCAACATCGACGCCGAAATACAACACCGCCTGAGCTCTGCAAGTGCAGCATTTTCCAGAATGAAGCAAAGAGTGTTTGAGGACCGGGACATCCGTAGGGAGACCAAGGTGCTTGTCTATAAAGCCATTGTCCTCCCAACCCTGCTATATGCCTGTGAGACGTGGACAGTCTACAGACGTCATATGCAACTCCTGGAACGATTCCATCAGCGCTGCCTCCGGAAAATCCTGCAAATCTCCTGGGAAGACAAGCGGACAAACGTCAGTGTGCTGGAAGAAGCAAAGACCACCAGCATTGAAGCGATGGTCCTCCAACATCAACTCCGCTGGGCCGGCCACGTTGTCCGGATGCCTGACCACCGTCTCCCAAAGCAGTTGCTCTACTCCGAACTTAAGAATGGAAAACGGAACGTTGGTGGACAGGAAAAGAGATTTAAAGATGGGCTGAAAGCCAACCTTAAAAACTCTGGCATAGACACCGAGAACTGGGAAGCCCTGGCCCTTGAGCGCTCCAGCTGGAGGACAGCTGTGACCAGCAGTGCTGCAGAATTCGAGGAGGCACGAGTGGAGGGTGAAAGAGAGAAACGTGCCAGGAGGAAGGCGCGTCAAGCCAACCCCGACCGGGAACGCCTTCCACCTGGAAACCAATGCCCTCACTGCGGAAGAAGATGCAGAGCAAGAATAGGGCTCCACAGCCACCTACGGACCCACAAGGAAATCCATAATGGAAGACCATCTTACTCGTCCAACGAGGGATCGCCTAAGTAAGTACATTTAAAAGAAATTATTGCACAAACATCCCTGGAAGGCTACACATGAGTTCTCTGTCTGACTGATCTCAAGGTTAGACCTTTGCTATGGGTCATGTATTCTGTCCCATATAGCACTGTTTTCCTTTTCCCCTTTCCATTAAACACTATCAAAGCAGTTTGCAATCCTCATGTTGTCAGAATATTAACGGTAAAGAGTAACATGTTTTTATATGTGCATATGTTGTATGTTATTGTATTTTATCTTGTGTTCACTTTTATGTTTATTTTTAGGCACTTTATGCCGTCTGTAAGCCGGCCAGAGTCCCTTCGGGGGTTGGTGGCGGGATATAAGACATTGCTGTTGTTGTTGTTATCATTATTATTATTATTACAGTAGAGTCTTGCTTATCCAACATAAACAAGTCGGCAAAACGTTGGATAAACAAAAATGCTGGATAATAAGGAGGGATTAAGGGGAAAGCCTATTAAATGTCAAATTATGTTATGATTTTACAAATTAAGCACCAAAACATCATGTTTTACAACAAATTGACAGAAAAAATAGTTCAATACACAGTAATGTTATGTAGTAATTACTGTATTTACAAATTTAGCACCAAAACATCGCAATCTATTGAAACAGCTGTGGATCTGGGCAGGAGGCAGACTGCATTGGATAATACAGAAGGTCGGTTGAGCAACGGCTGGATAAGGGAGACTCTACTGTATTATTATTATTATTATTATTATTAATAATAATAATAATAATAATAATATCTCACCATGTTACAGGTAACATTTCACCATGATACAATATGGATTCTTAAGAACATAAACTAACATGCTCAGACACTTTTTAAAGTAATATTTTTGTTCCCCCAAACCCCTGAAATCTTTCCCTGTAAACCAAATTACATGACTCTGGAAATTCCTTTTCTTTGCATTTACATTTGTGTTCAGTTTCCAGTCTTGGTTCCAAATATAGCATTCCAGTGTTTAGATGTTGTTTGGATTTATCTTTGTTTAAGATCATCCCCCCAAAAAGAAAAATAAAGTTTAAGTAACTTTTTACAGGAACATGACTGAAAGATATATGGGACAGACCTATGACTTTGTGGAAAGAGCACAGAGGCTTTGCCGTTCAAACAAACAAGCCTTTTATATAACCTGTAAACACTTTTTGAGATCAGTTTTCATAAAGTGCTTACTAAGTTTTTTAAGAGAGAGAGAGAGGAAGAAAGAGAGAGACTGGGGCAAATCAAATTCTGTACCTGCAGCCACAATGTGCATAACATTCAGTCCCCACGAAATTGCAGAAGGAAAGCATATATGTGCATGCTTATCTATATCCACACTGAGGAATTACTCCAATACTGTTATCTCTTTAGTAGGATGTGGAAGCTCTCCCTCTCTTAAAAAAAAAAAGAAAGAGAGAAAAGTGATAGAAAACTTTTTTAAAAACGACAGTGAAGAAAATGATTTATGAACTGTACGTTGTGGTCCTTCGATGAGAAACTGCAAACTTCCCAATGGAATTCAGCAGAATCAGTAAAACAGTTGAATGTGCTCAACAGGCAATCTCTGAAGATTTGAACATGTTTGATTGGAATTTTAGCTTATTAAAAAAGAGAGCAAAAGACTCCTCTGCCTTTTTAAAAAAGATACACTTTCGACTCCATACTGTCAGCGCCTGCTGCTCTGCTTTCACCTACCTTGCCAACAAGAAACCAGGTACTACTGTCCATATGGCTCCAAAGTTTAAATGAGAAACCACCTGCACGTGAAGCTCAGTTGAGAAAGGCATGCAAAGCACGCACACATGCAGGTAACTCTCCCACCTCCAGGAAAGGCAGGCTGCACATTTCTTCCTGCCAGCTTCTGTCAAGTTAATGGTCAGCAGGAATGTATTCCCCAAACCGAGTGTCCACTGCAAAGATGCTTTAAAAATAAAAAAGGTATATACAGCTAAGAATAAATAGAACCAATATACAATAAAAGGATCAATTTTGATGTTTTATACTGTTTTTTATTGATGGCATTGAATTGTTGCCAACACTGTGAACCGCCCTGAGACCCCTTCGGGGTATTTATTTATTGTGTCAGGAGCGAACCAAAACAATTGTATTGCATTAAAAACAAACAGACAAACAAACAAAATACAATGTTTGCAGGCTTTATATTCTATTAAATGTCCTTTGACCAGTAGCTGGCCACTTGGGAGTGCCTCTGGTGCAGGTTATGACCTATAAAGCCCTAAACGGTTCGGGCCCTGCCTATCTTCACAATCGCATCTCCCTCTATGAACCGGCGCCAACTTTAAGAGGCCTTCCTTTCGCTCCCACCACCGTAACAAGCACAGTTGGTGGGGACGAGAGAGAGGGCCTTCTCGGTGGTGGCCCCCTGCCTCTGGAACACCCTTCCTGGAGAAATAAGACAGGCCCCATTCCTCCCCTCCTTTTGTAAGACCTGGTGGTTTAAACAAACCTTTGAGAACAACTAGTTCTAACTCTGCCCCAGATATTGTTGAATTGGCCATATCTTTTTCTACCAATTACCCAGGTCACAGACTCTACCTAATTTCCCGGGCCCTCTAAAAGCGCACTAGCCTGGCCTGGCATTTTAAACTGCCTTGAACAGGCAGGATTATTATAAATATATGTGCTGTTGTGGTTTTTAATGCTTATATTGTCTTATTAATTTTATGTTTGTGCTGTTTTCTTTGTATGTATTGATTATGTTACATGGAAACCGCTCTGTGTCCCCTTGGGGAGATAGAGCAGTAGATAAATAAAGTTTTGTTGTTGGTGGGGGTGTTGTTCCAAGAAGGTCCTCCATTGTGCATGTGGCAGGGCTCAGGTTGCATTGCAGCAGGTAGTCTGTAGTTTGCTCTTCTCCACACTCACATGTCGTGGATTCCACTTTGTGACCCCCATTTCTTAAGATTGGCTCTGCATCTCGTGGTGCCAGAGCGCAGTCTGTTCAGCGCCTTCCAAGTCGCCCAGTTTTCTGTGTGCCCAGGAGGGAGTCTCTCATTTGGTATCAGCCATTGATTGAGGTTTTGGGTTTGAGCCTGCCACTTTTGGAATCTCGCTTGCTGAGGTGTTCCAGCGAGTGTCTCTGTAGATCTTAGAAAACTATTTCTTGATTTAAGGCGTTGACGTGCTGGTTGATACCCAAACAGGGGGTGGGCTGGAGATGTCACGGCTTTGGTCCTTTCACTATTGGTTGCTACTCCCTGGCGGATGTCAGGTGGTGCAAAACCGGCTAAACTGTAATTTCTCCAGTGGTGTAGGGCGCAGACACCCCGTGATAATGCGACATGTCTCATTAAGAGCCACATCCACTGTTTTAGCGTGGTGAGATGTGTTCCACACTGGACATGCATACTCAGCAGCAGAGTAGCATAGTGCAAGGGCAGATGTCTTCACTGTGTCTGGTTGTGACCTCCAGGTTGTGCCAGTCAGCTTTCGTATGATATTGTTTCTAGCGCCCACTTTTTGCTTGATATTCAGGCAGTGCTTCTTGTAGGTCAGAGCATGGTCCAGTATACAAATACAGCAAATAAATAAATAAATAAATATGTTTCCCCTTGACATTAGGTCTAGTCATGTCTGATGCTGAGGGATGGCGCTCATCTCAATGTCTAAGCCGAAGAGCTGGCATTGTCCGTAGACACCTCCAAAGTCATGTGGTTAGCATGACTACATGGAGCATCATGACCTTCCTGCCAAATTGGTACCTTTTGATCTACTCACATTTGCATGTTTGCGAACTGCTAGGTTGGCAGAAGCTGGGGCTAATAGCAGGATCTCACCCCTTTCTCCGGATTCGAACCGCCGACCTTTTGGTCAGCAAGTTCAGCAGTCATCGGTTTGACCCGCTGCACCACTGGGGGCTCCCAATATACAACAGGCACGCTTAATTAGACCTGATATATAGTACTCCACGGAGCCTGGGAAAGTATTTAGAGAAAAAGTCCTAAATCCATCAGTCATCATGGTCACAGTGCTTGGGAGATATTGGAAACTGTATCTCAATAAAATAACTTCTCAGAAGAGCTATACTTCCAGTCCTAGATCCCTCCCTTGATGGAAGCTTGAAATACACATGTAAGACATGTAGGTATAATGGCTATGTAGCATGTAGAACTTGTGGCTCTCATTTGTTGGACTATAATGGTCATCATCATCATAAGTGCTGACTATGACTGATGGGAGTTGAAGTGCAACTACATTGATGAGGCCACAAATGATCCATCTCTGCTACACGTAGATAAGTGTGACA
The DNA here is from genome assembly GCF_037176765.1 of Anolis sagrei. NCBI lineage: Eukaryota > Metazoa > Chordata > Lepidosauria > Squamata > Anolidae > Anolis > Anolis sagrei. The sequence continues at coordinate 208,723,144 of NC_090021.1, read as the reverse complement.
CATTGAATAATTTGTTGTGTTAGGACATGAATCACATTCCACCTTCAGCCACTCTCTTTGCAAAAAAATATGCAAAATCATGCTGACTGTCTGATGTGCCAGAGTGCGTTGATTTACCTTCCAACAAGATATTGTTGTAGCCCATCTTCAAGAGCCATTAAACATGATAATCTACAAAACCTACATAAGAGAGACTGTTTGGCCAAGGTATGTTTCATCACCAAGCAGGACTGGTGGCACAATGGATTAAACGCTTGTGCCGGCAGGACTCCTGACAGACGGGTCAGCGGTTCGAATCCAGGGAGAGTGGGTTGAGCTCCCTCTGTCAACTCCAGTTCCCTATGCGGGGACATGAGAGAAGCTTCCCAGAAGAAACATTAAACATCCGAGTATCCCTGGCCAACATCCTTGTAGACAGCCAATTCTCTCACACCAGAAGTGACTTGCAGTTGCTCCTAACATGGAAAAAAAGCCGCCAAGCAAGGACCTGAGCCCATCTATCCAGCCACCTTGATCCTCTAGTATTAATAAGGGACAGAGATGAAGTACACTAATAAAAAGGCAATAGAAATTATAAAATAAATTTGTTACAAGAAATTAACTGCTGTACTGGAAACAAGAAGGGGAGAAAGGAAGGGCTTGGGGTTGCAACGATTTCCTGTTAATAAATGAATTGCTGGATTTTGAGAGGGGAGAAATAGCTGAGGTGTTCAGTGATTTTATTTGCCTAATAAATTAATTGGGGGGGGGGGGAGCTGGGGAGTGTAGTGCTTTTATTTTGGTAATAAATTAATTACTAGAAATCCAGGAGAGAAGCAGCAGCTGGGTATTGCCATGGTTTTTATTTTGGTCATAAGTCAATTCCTGGAGACTTTGTGGTTAAAAGAGAGCTTGTTGTTAATGGTCAGCATTTACAACTCTTCTTTGAACTATTTTGAATAGAATGGGACCTTTTTACTGTGTGCTTATTTTGCAAATGTGGAACCCAATGTTCAATTGAAAATGAACAGGTGGTTTCATATTTTGGAAGGAGAAAGGAAAGAAATGAAATGAAACACCATTTCTGATTAAGACAGAAGTGACAAAAATGCCACTGCGTTTTGAAACTGTACCTACGAGTAGATCTCATGTTGCTATACAGCTTATGACTTGGGCAGAGCTGATCATTGTTACCACTGAGGAGTTCCAGGCTGGTGGTATGACTCCACAAAATGCACCTTCAGCGCAAAGAGAGCAATCATGTCAGGGAGAGTCCGGATTACTGATTTCAAATTGATTTGAGAGAGAAACAGAGTAGTACATCTAGTCATGAACTGCAGGTATGTTCCTGAACAAGCCCAACACAATCTGCTTATTCTATGATCTAATTTATCGCAAACAATAATAATAAAAAAACACAAATAAAACCTATGTTTTCTTTTCTTTCTTTCTTTTCTTCAAGCTTCCTCCATAATGTTCAAATATCCCCCCTTTATGATGGGGGCAACAATCCCTGTAAAAATGGGGATTGGAAGCTGTAAGCAGAGCTTGGGAAGGCTGCCTTTTTGGATTAGGACTCCTAACATTCCTCAGCCAGTATGGCCCATGGCTCCTGCTGGCTAAGAGATTCAGTGAGCTGTAATTAGGAAGGGAAAAAAGGAAATTGTCCAAGGTCTAACAGTATTTAAAGATACTTGGTTCCATTGTTATTCCACAAAGGGCATCTAAGCACAAACACCATTCAGCTAAGTAATGCTCTCTTGCTTATTCTTTCTTACAGGAAGACAGGCAGCTAGCTTGTATCCGATCAGGCCACTGGTTTGTGTAGTCCAGCATTGTCACCAGTGACTGAGAGTACCTCTCCAAGGTTTCAGATTAGATATTGGCACAGACGAAAAGCTCATGGGATCCAGAACAACTCTTTGGTTCGTATTTTGCTGCCCTAGCTCATACTGGCACATATGCTTTTCTACACTTGGCTGCCACAATCCGTCAACCATTGCAACTACACTTCAAACAATATTTACAAAGCATCAACCAAGCAGCATAGCACTAAAGGAGAAGAGAAGCTACCCTGCTTATCTTTTATATACTTTAGACTACTGTCTTCTCACACTGTGTGTAGATGCCACTGAATCCAATAAGGCTTACTCTGAATAGATAATAACAATAATAATAACAACAACCACAACAACAACTTCTTTATTTATATTCAGGGCGGATTATCATAATCATATCTTTGCCCTGATATGCTGCATTCCTGTACTCACTCAGTCAGAAATAGGCACCACTGTACAAAATGAGACTTACTTGTAAAAGACATTACAGAATCACGCTTTTAAAGACAGAATCTGTCATTTATGGCAGTATGGCCACAAAGTCAAGGCCAAAATAGAGTGATCCAAAATCTATTCTGCCTTCTTTGCTTCCAAGCACTGCAACTGTGGGTCCCGATTCCAATTAGGGTCCCCTTAGCTGAGTGGTTCTCAACCTCTGGGTCATCACATGTTTTGGCCTTCAACTTCCAGAAATCGCAGCCAGTTTACCAGCTGTTAGGACTTTTGGGAGTTGAAAGCCAAAACACCTGGGGACCCACAGGTTGAGAATTACTGCCTTAGCTGAATGTTGAGGTCACAAAAATTTTGGCTACAGTAAAATATTTCTGAACAAATCTGTAAGCACTGCAATAAAGTGTTTACAATGGACTCTGCAGAAACTGCTCCAGTTGTACTTCATAAAAAGGAAAATCAGCCTGTTTAGCAAGACTTGCAAATGCTGACTTACTATCATTAAATGTTTGACTTTATACATATTTTCTATACCTCTACCCCTGGGATCATGTAAAAAATTATCAGGTAGAAAGGGATCGTGAGTAAAAAAAAAATTAAGAAGCCCTGCTTTAGAGCACATTTTAAAAACTACTGCTGACCTAAAAATATCAAATAATTTGATCAGGAATTACCTATCTTACTGACCTTACATTCATTTTTAAGGTCAAACGAGAGAGCTCTGATACTTCCTAGGTGCCAAACTCTTATAAGAAAGGCGGAAAGAAAAGGAATCCCACATGTTTCTTAAGAGATAAAAGAATACCTTTCCTAAAGATCACTCCAAGCCAGAAATCAGCTACTTTCCAGATATACTGATAGAACAACATTTATATAATCTGGTAAAAAAAAAAACTATTTCAAAAACAAAACTATTTTGTTGGCACAATTTTGTTTCAAGGTTTTCCTGATTTCAAAAATATGAATGTTAAAACATTAGGACACATCAAAGAAAAATCATGCTAAATAGAATATTTATCATAGTCTTGTCAATGATAATGGAACTTCAATACAAAAAATGGGCAGAACTCTGTTTCCTGTAATATCCATTTGGTTATATCTCACTTAAATTAGAATTAGAATTACAATGGTCCCTCCACATTTACAGTTTTGACTTCTGAGAATTTGATTATTCACAGATTTGATTAAGATTTTCTCTCCAGGACTCTCTAGGTCCTCCAGTCGTCAACTTCCTCCAGTCTTGCTGGAGGACCTAAAGATTTCTAGAGCTAACACCTCTCAAGGAATCTCCAGTGAGATTCTATGGTCAGCTTCCACTGGAATTCAACCACAGAGTCTAGAAGACCTAGAAATTCATTGAGAGGTGTTCTCTCAGGATTTTTTTTTTAGTAATTTCAGTATTCATAATTTGTCACTTTCACAAAGGTCCTATGCCCCTAGCCCCAGTAAATATTGAGAACTCCGCATAGCTTTCACTATGCATTGCTAAGTTGTTCCCAATGTGTTCTGTACAGATTGCCAGATGAAGGGATATAATCTAGGGAAGGAACAGTTGGGCTTCCAACTTGCCTACAACTTGCATACAACTTGCAACAGCCCAACCAAGCATGACCAATAGTTGGGTCTACAGAGGTTGTAATCCAAAACATAGGAGGGTAAAGTTTTCCCACTAGTGATCTACATCAGTAGTTCCCAACCTTTGGGCCTCCAGGGGTTTTGGACTTGAACTCCTAGAAATCCAAGCCATGTTAGGAACTGTGGGAGCTAAAGTTCAAAACACCTGGAGGCCTAAAGGTTGGGAACTACTGATCTAGGTGGACACCCAGCTTTTTAATTCTGTTAAATGTCAATTTATCATCCAGAAATTGATTCAACGGGTCTACTCAAGCTATAGCTAGCTATTGGTTTTATGCCCAAATATTTATGTGGAATAAGGTAAAGGTAAAGGTTTCCCTGACATTAAGTCTAGTTGTGTGCAACTCGAGGGGGGGGGGGGTACCCATCTCAATTTCTAAGCCAGCATTATCCTTAGACACCTCCAAGGTCATGTGACCAGCATGACTGCATGGAGCACTGTTACCTTCCCACTGAAGCGGTACCTATTGATCTACTCACATTTGCATGTTTTCAAACTGCTAGGTTGGCAAAAGCTGGGGCTCATAGTGGGAGCTCACCCCACTCCTCAGATTCAAACTACTGACCTTTCAGTTAGCAAGTTCAGCAGCTCAGCGGTTTAACCTGCTGTGCCACCAGGGTGCCCTTATGTAGCATACATTTGGTGAAATAAGATTGTATTATTCATGGGAGAAACCATTATTACAAAGAGTGAAGCAACATACATTGAGTACCACTGGGTTTCTTAACAAGATAGAACATCTTCCATATTGTTTTGCTGAGTTTCTATTTCCTCACTGAATGACTAAGCTTCTGGAAACAGTAACCTAGGAGACTATAATGTGGTTTCTGAAAGTCCTTTTTTTCCCCGACAGCAGTCTCACCTCTCTATTGACAACATGCTTTTGAAAGTTGGGGGATATTTGAGAAACAGTTTTCCAGGCAGTACAAGATGTTGTTGCCAAAAAGAAAAGAAAAACTGTGGAGGATCTTTGGCCTGAAGTCCCTGTACTTCAGTAAATATATTGAAAACAGCTGATTAAGTCAAGGGTGAGCTTTCCAAATAACTTTTCAGAAGCAACTATGAACAGTTCAGTGATTGTATATAAAAACAAAACTGGACTAATTTTGTACTGCAAAAAACAAATCTGCTGCTACACCTAGAATGTTACAAATACCAACATAAATGATCCTAGCTGCAGTCACATCTTTAACTCTTTACAAGAAGCTGGGAATTCAACTTCTGCCAACTTATTTATTATTCAGATGGTAGCAAGAGATGTGATCCCTGTCTGTTGGACAGAAGGCAAAGACATTTTATTCAAGTATATCTGGAAGATGCTGCTGCTGATACACAGAGATGCTGTATTTTATTTCATTCATTACTGTTTTTAATGCAGTTATGTTTTAACATCACAGTTTGTTGGTATTTTAATGTGTATTTGTGTTTTTATTTGTACCTGTTGTGAACAACCCCAGGACCCAGTTTTTGGAGAAAGATGGGATATTGGTCCAATAAATTAAATAAATGGCCTTTGAGATAATATGTCAGCTATGGCCCTTCCTAATCTTCTGCCACCCACGGGGAAAGGCACACAGCCCTGCTTGGAAGCCATGCTTTGAATGCAGAAATTTCAGGCATCTCCAGTCATAAGGATCAGCTAACAAGTGATAAGGAAGAGATTCATATTGAATGCTGCTGCCAGTCACATCAACACAAGCCAGCACAACCAACAGTGAAGGATCGCAGAAGCTGTGGTGCAACATCTGGAGGACCACACAGTTTGCAATGTCAGGATAGATGGAAAGATATTCTGATGTGGTTGAAGACACTTTGATACTGGGAGTAACTACTGATGTGCTACCTTCTCTTACCTTCTTCACTGTACAAAGAAAGTAAAGATTATACCAGGATCCCTATATTTAAATATACAGAGGAACTCTTTACAGTGGTTATCTTGAAATGCCTTTCAGCTTGCAAAAAAAGAATCATAGATTGCCACGATTAATAGCAGGATCATTGGCTGCCATTGTACTTTTACCTTAGACAGGACACCAAGGTTGACTTTTAACTGCAGACGGGACACAATTCCTTAAACCTATTTGTATGTTTACTTAAATGTATGGAAATTCCATCTGAACATTAGGAAGAACTTCCTGACTGTGAGAACCGTTCAGTAGTGGAACTCTCTGCCCCAGAGTGTGGTAGAGGCTCCTTCTCTGGAAGCTTTTAAACAGAGGCTGGATGGCCATCTGTCAGGGGTGCTTTGAATGCAATTTTCCTGCTTCTTGGTAGGGGGTTGAACTGGATGGCCCATGAGGTCTCTTCCAACTCTATGATTCGATGGGTTTGCACCTAAACTGAATCTGTATTTCTGCCAAATCTAATCTATGTACATTTCAAAGACAGCAACAGTATTCTATAAGACGAGTTCTTAATTTTTGTCATCTGCGACTGGAATACATTTTTTTTTCTCATGAACTTTCATTTTGAAACTTCATGACTGCAACAAAAATATGCTGTTTCGATTATGAAGAAAATAATTACATGTATTTGCTTAATTTTGAAACATAAGGTAGAGGAATGCCAGTGAACAATATCAACATACAGTAGTAGAAACTGAAGAAATTACTTACTTTATGGTGACTTCCACTGACACATTTTTCTCTTCTATTCTGTAGTCTAAAAGAAAAAGAAATGCAAAAACAGAAAAACATTTTCATTAACAATATAGAAATATGAACTCATATAGAAACTGGTTGCTGAATAATTACACAAAAAGAGAAAGCTTCTATTGCGACTAATTCTTAGCGGCCTTAAAATCAGAGTACAGTGTATAATATTTACCCACTGTTTCAAAAGCAGTAAATGCATAGCCACATGGCAGTCCGTTCTAAAATTATCAAAATCCCATGAGGAATACTTTGTCTATGGTGTATTACAGAAATTGAACACAGCAGCTGCTATCCCAAGTTTATTTATATGTGCCTTAGTTAAATTAATGGAACCTATGCACTCCTAAAGGGATGCAAGATTGTAGCCATGTCTCTTGCACGGGCTTATAATCAAAGCTGTTAAAAAGAAATCCTTTTAAAAGGTATTCTTAGAATCCGTCCAATAATTCTCTCTCCATAAAGTGTTTGTAGGGTTGTATTTTTATGAGGAACCCAGTACGCATCAAACACAAGAAGGGCAGCTCTTCCTGTCAGAGAACGGCACATTTTGCCAAAATAGTTTCTCAAGAGAAGATGTCCATTCCATTAGTGAGGACAGCATATTCTATAAACAACAATATTTTTATACAGAGTCTGCATTTTACACAAAGATATCAAATTATACTCCCATAGAAAGCTCATTAAATTTTGCTGGCATATTTTTTTAATAATTGTGAGACTACCATAAATAAACTTTAATCTGAGTTTATTTATTATTTATTTACCCTATTGATACTCCGCCTTTTTCTACTCAAGGCGGCTTACATTATTATTCAATATCTTAAAACACATACAATTCCAGTAAAATTAAAATTAAAATTAATACATATTAAGCATTTAAAACAATTAAAAACATTACATTCAATATAAATCATGCCATCTATAATCATAGTCCAAAGATGTTCCGTAGTCATTGCACATGATCCACATCTGTTATTGCACTGCACTATTCTCCAAAAGCCTGATCCCAAAGACAGGTTTTGACTTTTCTTCTGAAGGCTAGGAGGGAGGGGGCTGAGCTAATGTCAATAGGGAGCGAATTCCACAGCCAAGGGGCCACCACTGATAAGGCCCTGTCTCTCATACCCACCAATCGCACTTGCGAGGTAGATGGGACCAAGCGCAGGGCCTCCCCAGACAATCTTAATCTCCGAGGTGGTTCATAGGGGGAGATATGTTCAAACAGATAAGCTGGGCCAGAAGTATTTAGGACTTTATAGGCTAAAGACAGCACCTGGAATTGTGCTCAGTAGCAGACTGACAGAAACAAAAGCTAAAGTTTCTACATCCTAACTTTTGTGTATGATCATTTTCCAAAATAATATTGGAGGTATCCAAAATCTGCTTTATGTACAAAAGGAGCTTCCATTTATGGTTTGTTGTCATAGTGTTGGAAGGGGACACATGGGGCATCTAGACCAACTCACTTGTCCAGCTTCCATTACCAAAGTGCACTTACTGTCAAGATGTTCCTTTAAGAAAAATTTACTCTGTGAATCTGCTATTGGTATAAGTTTTCGTATGTGTGTGTGTGTTTATCTATGTAATTTATTGTATTTTTATGTTCATTTGTTTTTGAATTTGTTGTATTTTGTCTCAAGCCATCAGAAGAGGCAGATAATAAATAAAATTTATTATTATTATTATTATTATTATTATTATTATTATTATTATTCTCCTACCTCAAGGGTAGCAAAGAACAGACCTGTTCCTCCTCCCTGTGACAGCTCTTGAGCACAATCATGTTACCCTTCAGCCATGTCTTCATCAGACTGAACATACTGAACTCCTTTAATATTTCCTCATATGTTTTGTTCATCATAATGTTTATCAATCTCATTGCCCTTCTCTGAACCAGCTCTAACTTATCTAAATCCTTCATTTAAAAAAATCAGATGAGGCCTAACCGGAAAATAATACAGTGGGGCTATAGCTTCCTTAATCTTGGAAACTATGCTTCTATTAAAGTAGTATTCTATTAAAACAGTATTCGTCCTTCCTTGCTGCAGAATCATACTAATAACTCATGTTAAATTATGATCAACAGTAATTCCAAGGTCCTTTTCACATGTAGCACTGCTGAGCCATGTATCCCATGTCCTATACCTGTGCATTTGGGTTTTGTGGCCTAAATATATAATTTTGTAGCTGTCTTACTGAATTTCATTTAATGAATTTCTACTCAATTTCCCAGTTTATCTGGGTACTTTTGAATTCTAACCCTATGATCTTCCAATGTGTTAGGCATGCCTCCTAGTTTCGCATAATCATCAAACTTGAAAAGGATTTCCTCCATTCCATCATCTACATTGTTGGTGAAAATGTTGAAGAGTAATGGCCCTAGTATAGAATCCAAAGGCTCAAGACCTCCTCCTAGTTTGAATCACAGTCACTGACAACTATTTTGAGTACTATTTTCCAACTAGTCGTGCATCCATCTGACATCATACCCATCTAGTTCACATTTAGCTAGTTTGCTAATCAAAATATTATTTGGGGGGGTTATCAATTAATTGTCTTCCCTTTGATTCATGGAGTGAAAACAAAATCCAGATGCTATCCTCAATTCTGAAGAAATATGGTATCAATTTCAAAGTTCAATTTTAAAGTTGACTGGAGATTAACTGGAATATATAACAATTATTTTGTGAAAATAAATTTCCCTCCCTCACCTGATCAGCTGAGTCCAGCCCCAAAATGCTACCTTATGTTTCAATGAAAACTTCCTAATATCTTTGAAGGCATCTCCACATAGTCTACACTGGCTTACTTTGGATGTTACCTGTGGACAAATAACTGAAGCCAGGTCATTTTCCTCTAAATATCATTGCAGCCACTATACCAGGCAACTTCTTAATTACTTCAATGACCATCTTTCTGTATGCAAATAAACACTAAAACTTCCCACACTAAAGTGCTGAGATATTCCATACTTGCAGCATGCTGTGCCTAGAGTCCTGTTTAGAGTCCAGATTAGTCTCATTTAATTAACTGTTGATTGGTGAGTCAACATAAAGGTAGGTCCAGTAGATTCAAGGGTTCTCATCTAACTAAGACTAACAATAGGACCTAGACCAAAGTTTCAGAGTTAAGTAAAATCATTCTTTTGAGTTATAACTTGCAGAATCCTTCAGACAGTATGACTACTTGACATACAGGTTGGAAGCAGTAGTCCAAAAAGTAACTTTACTGAGCTCTTGAGACTGCCAGTTTGCACAAAATAATTCTACAAGTAAATAAATATAAATAAAATTTAACTCTATTTTCTTTTGCTTAAACACACTCAAAATGTGTAGAGTAATAACAGGATATTCGGAATTAATAATAAGTTTCAGTAAGAAAGATAATAATGAGTACATGTAAGTCATCTAAATCTGTGAACTGTTTGCATAGGAATCTCCTTGCAGACCTTGCTCAAATTAAATTCTGCATTTAAAATGTCAAGAAACTCCCACAAATACCTAGGGGGAGCACCTACATGTGCTATACAGCTGGTTTATTTTGAAATGGGGAAAACCATTTCTTGCAAACAAGGAAGAAAATTAAGAAAAGTTTCTCCAGCACCTCAACCAAAACTGACATGTGGCATGACATTTAATTCATGCATTTTCGATATGTACATTACAAGATGGACAGTTAATGCTTTCTTTCTAGAGATGATGCAAATTGCAGGCACTGAGATGGAAATGCTAACCTGTGTTCCAGTTTCAATCTTGAAAGTATTTCAGAAGTTGCAACCACATGTTTCAAAATGATTCAGAAACTCCTTACCTTTGACACTTTAAACAGAATGTTTACTCTGCTTGCATAAGACAGTAGTTTCCAAAAAGTAATTTCTGCCAGATTTTAAATTAATGACCCAAACCCAAATGTGAAACACAATAAGAGTGGGCCTAGTCATGTAATGGAAATGCAGTAAGTTAACGCTGATGTAAATTCCATTGATCCGATGAGTCTGCTTGAGTCGGAGTCAGGACATTAAATTTTAAGGCTCTTAGACAGGTTGGAGAACAGAGCAGATAATCTATTATTGTATTCTGGTTCTTCAGGTAGACCTTTTGGGAATGTTTTAATAAGGGTAGTCTGATCAGTGGTGAAGGATGAGGGAAACAGTAGCCATTTAACACATGTAAGGTCAAAACTCAAACTTTATAAATTAGGAGCAAGACAACTGGCTGATGGTATCATCTATAATTACCTGTCTTTTACACAGTACGTACATATCATGATACAACGAGAGAAGATGCAAAAGCTTCACACCCACTTAGCCAGATTTCCACTTACTGTTTCAAACAAATAAACAAACAAATCAAGAAATGAAATACATTATCTCTAGATATTTTTTTCATATGTCAGGAGTGAGACAATTGGCTGTCTGCAAGGACGTTACCCAGGGAATGCCTGGATGTTTTACCATCCTTGTGGGAGGCTTCTCTCATGTCCCCGCATGGGGAGATGGAGCTGACAAAAGGAGATCATCTCCTCGGATTTGAACCTCTGACCAGCTGGTCTTCAGTCCTGCTGGTACAAGGATTTAGCCCATTGCACTACCAGGGACTCCTATCTAGACTTATCTATTATTAATGTGTTTTCCTTCTTTTTCTTCCTGTTGCAAACCAACATTTTTCATAAGATTCACTTAATATGCACAATTTCTTCTTCCATTTTTAAATGCTATATTCTATAATTAAGGAACTGTGTCAGAATGTATTGATTATCTGGTTAAAAACTCTGCTCCAATGCAGCATTAAAACTCACAGTTTTAAAAGGGGTAAATTGAAGTGCTGAATCCAGTGATAGTTCACCCACACTGAAATCAAATGAAACATCCTCAGTATTTTAATCAGTCTAGTCAAGTTGGGACTAACATTGGATTTAATCCGGAATCAGGTTATACTTAGAGAAACTATAAATGATTAAAGGATTTTAAAAAGAAACAATCCACTCCCATGCACATTAACAAAACACAACCAGGCATAACCAAAACTAGGTTTCAGAACTCAAGATGCAAAAAGTGAATGAAAACGAGAGAAAGAATAATCACAAAGGAGAATGTATAGGGCAGGGAATACCACTTAACAAATAGTATTATTGTCACTGAATGTGAGAAATTTGGGGGTACGGGTGGGTTTTTAAAAAAAACTCTGAAAAGCTCAGAAAAAAATGCTTTGATAGGTTGTGGACTTGAATGTGCAAATCGGGGGCATCACAAGGCAGGAAAGAATCAATCAAAGGTCAATGAAAAAACATAATGTATGTTCCAGGTGAAATTATTATTTACTATTTTTTAAGATATAGTTTAAAAATATTTAATCTAAAATTATTATATAGCTATCACCCAGCAACCAGGGTTCATCTTTTCCATTCTAAACAAGAGCTGTCAAACTATGTTCTTCTCCTCTCCTTTGTTTAATTGCTCAACTGCTGACTGATAGTTGTCTCTTCATTTTCAAACCGAGAAGCTTATCCACTGTTCAAGAAAGCGGCATTGCCAGTAAAGCCCATGACTTTCACATATGTGCAGTTCCGGACATGTGCCTCTGCCTCAGAGCCAGAAGCAGAAATGGTAACTAACCATGCAAAAGCAGATCAGGTTTTATTGCCAGTTCATTCTTGCAAAATCTGCTGGAATGTATTGAAATCCACCATCCAACCCAAGTAGTGGTTACTTGACTAGCAATTCCAGAGTGAAAATGCTAAGGAAAAGCAGTAACAGTAGCAGCACTATATCCTCAAAATTGCTCTGAGAACTTCATGTCCACTGCATTACTAATAAAACTGGAAAACACCCATGAAAGGAGGTTACTGGAGGAGACTGATATCCCCACTCCTTTCAGATGAAGTAGGAAGTAGGTGTTATGCAGATTTGCCAAGGAATGATCCCTCCTCCCTCTTCCCCACTTCCCAAAGTTTACAGTGATCACTTAAAGACCTAAAGTTTCATATATGCGCAAATCAATGCAATGATAATGATTAAATACAAGAGTACACATTTATACAACTGGAAGAGTGATAGGACCTCATCCGACAGGCCAAAATTCGGCAGCATATGCCGGTTCCCCTTCAGTTTTGCTACGGAGCCCACCAGCTCCCATCCCATTACATACAGCTACTTCCGACAGGACTCCGTAGTAAAACTGAAGAGGAACCGGCATATGCCCTTGCAGTGGCAGCATGGGAAGCTTCCTGTGTTGCATTAGCAACAACAGGGAAATCCGGGCACCAGATCAGATGCTTCCCCCCATGGGATGAGGTTAGGGGTAACTTGGGTTCCCCATGCCAGGCATTGCCGGATCCGTCATGATCCATGACAATTCTGGCGGGAAATGTGATGAGGTCCTTACTGTTATTCCTAGTATTGTCTAGCACATCAGAGAACATTCTAGTTCAATCATCTCCCTGTTGCAGTTTCTCTAGATGCTCCTGACACAGAAAAAAAAATCTCCCTGATGCATCCATTTTATTGTTTTTAGGAAAAGCTTTCTATACAAAAGAGCCATTTAAAAAGCTATTCCCTTGCCTGTAGCCCATAGTTTAATATGTCATTCTAACATCTCTGAATTTCTACAATTCACAGATGAGATCAAACTCAACAGAATGCACAGAATAGTGGCCAAGCAGAGGACATTATAAGTACTATCTGTGATGGAGTTACTTCTATGCATCAACTGGTGCAGGGGGAAGACTTCCTTTTTGACAGCTTTTGAGTTTGGCAACCCACAAAACAAATAATCAGCCATCTTCATTAGCAACAGAATGCAGTGTAAATTTGATATGTATCGTGTATACCAGCATTACTAATTCCTACCACGTTCTTCCATACAAATAATTCATTATTCGGTTAAATTTAACCACCATGACTGAGAAATCCACAAATACAAAAATCAGGATCACTTTTAGTTGCTTTACAAAAATAGAAAACATAAAGCAGAAGTAGGTTTGTGGCGAGTTTACCTTCTAAATCTGTCAAAGTGAACTCTCAGAAGAACAATGGTTTTCTAATCTACAAAGATTGGCCAAACATAAACACACTTTTTTACACCCAAAGAATTTGAAACCATTGGATTTTGTACGAAGGAAGCATTTTCATAAATTATGATCTAAGCAGAGTCCTAGTCAATTCACCAAAAGATATCAAAATTATCCTTTTATTACAAGCGATCCTAGAATCCCCCTTGAGGCTATAGCTATCAGAAAATATTTAGCTCGTTTCCAAGCCAATATTTTCCCTACCCCTTTTATTATGAAAATGTAACACATTTTCAATAAGTTTTAGCTTTGCTAAAGACCACATCAAGTAATTTCCCAGAACTCTTGAAAAATCTGACATGTGAAATGATTCTCTCGTCAACTTGTGCATTATTAAGTTGAACGAAGGTATGTAAGACCATTTGATCATCGCAAGCAGTGGAAAAACATTGGGAGCTTTAGGACAGATGGACGAACTTCAGGTCACATAAAACATTACCAAAGCTATATTTGAAGAAAGATGTGAAAGTGCCCTGGGTAAGACTACTTTGCGTTGCTAAGGAACGCTGAAGGCGGATGAAATAACTTGTCTCCGTTAAATAGAGCCAACTCTAGCCATTTCTTGTTTATTTGTGCAATGTTTTCTTGTACTGATTATTCATTTTAGCAAGTATACAAGTATAATCTCTCATTAAACCATTTAGACCGGGGTTGGGGTGGGGGGACCCGAACATAATGTAAATCCTTAAAAATAGCTAAGTTACAGGAGGGGAAAATGTTCTTCTGGGAAAAAGAAAAGCTCAGCTGACACTTTGTTAAAAACACAAAAAAGTTCACAATAGATCACAAGGAAGGAGAACTAGAAGATTCAAAGACATGTAACTTTAGACCCTAAAGTTTCGGGGTTACAATATGACTTGTATCAGATACTCACATGATCACAGAACCTAGCGAAGAGGAGGAGGAAGAAAAGGAAGAGGAGGAGGAGGAGGAGGAGAAGTTGTGGAAGTTGTTGTTCCACTGCCATGGTTCAAAGAACATGGCACACATTCTCTTCTTTTTTACATAGAGATTATTATGAAACGTAGCACAGTAACATAGGAATGGTACTTAAAACGGGGCACTTTTTGGGAAGATTTTTGAGATTTAAGATCCATCACTAGAGTTTTTTGATACTGAAATTTATTGGAAGGTGGGGTTTTTTTTCGTGTCAGGAGTGACTTGAGAAACTGCAAGTTGCTTCTGGTGTGAGAGAACTGGCCGCCTGCAAGGACATTGCCCATGGGATGTCCAGATGTTTTACCATCCTGTGGGAGGCTTCTCTCATGTCCCTGGATGAGAAGCTGGAGCTGACAGATGGGAGCTCACCCCACTCCCCGTATTCAAACTGCCGGCACAAGGCTTTAACCTATTGCATCACCAGGGGCTCAACTGCAAGGTGTGATATGCAGTAGGTATCTCAAACAGCCCCTTGCCTTCATTTGAAGCAAACACATAGACATGTGTCTATGTTATTCAGTGTGTGAACTCCTGGGATTTTGTATACTTTACCTTATGATAAGTAATGATAAAAGCTATAATAGTTGGTCAAAAAACTATCAAAGCAAAACAAAGGTATTCACATAATTTTATTGTTGTTGACACAATATTCCACCACAATATCCCAGTGAAATGGTAACCATTTTTAGCATGATGGGAATTGAGATTTTTCTTGTTCTCTGTTTCTAATGTTTCTTTCTCAGCCAATAAGAGGCCTGGTTGACTGTGTCCATTCTCCTCCCATCTTGTGGTGTGCAGTGGTTGGGACTCCAATTCCTAGAACCTCCTCTTGTGTTTTTTTTTAATAAATGTTATGGTAAAAACTTTAACATTTTTCCAAAAATCATTTGATTGGCAAAATGTTCTGAAACTTGGCAGGCTTGCATTCATAAATATGGCCTACAAGTGAGGCAAGTTTCATCTTAATAGGCCTAAAATCAACAGAGAAATAACCCTCTAAAGTTTCCCCATTAGTGCCAATAACTGAATCTTACCGGATCGAAAATGGAATCCCCCTCCCAATTTCGAGAATTTCCCCGAAAACAGAACCGGGGGGGGGGGGGGGGCAGCCGAAAACAAACCAAAAATAGTTTTGGAGCATTGCCCATATCCCTACCAAGTGCTACTTTCCAAACTAGGCATCATTTACTCTCATACAGAAACTGTATGTTATCAAGTAAATACCACATAGTTATTTCTGAAGGGATCTAGGTACAAGTCTGCTTAGCCTTCTTGAAGTCAAGCTGAAAGAGTTAATTTCACATTTGTCCCATTCATTTTAAGGTGTGACTTCTATAACACAACTATCATGAGGAACACATGGTTTCGATTATGCTCCTGGGTAGACGAAAAGGCTCAGTTCAGCTGCATCCTGGGTATACTGCATACTAATAGGCTTTGTCACAGCAACCAAAAAAGTATCTACATTAAAATATAATGCTCAATTGAAATTAGTCCTAAAAGGTCAAATTATTTAAAGTATTTCTAAGCTGCCCAATAATTATGTTCAGTATACGGAAGATTTTTTTTAAATGCTCATTTGTTTAAATATAATCTTTCCTGGTTATACTTGGAATATAATTCAATGCAAAAGAAGGAATTTACCATTTAAACGCACTGAAATGATGGGTACTTACTTGGTTGGCAGAGCAATCCTGAGGTTGGGAGGAAGAAAAACTGAGGCATTTTCATGACTGTTGATAACTTGCCCTAAGACGGTTAAAAGTGCAGTTTTCATTTCCTTCTACACTTTTGTAGCTATCCTTCCTTCCCTTCCTCTCCTCCTCTTCTTCTTTGTCTTCCTTCTGTTTTTCCTCTTCTCCTCCTCCCCATATTTCTCTTAATAGGAGAGAAATAAAAGTAACACCCTCCGGTTTTACAATTGGTTGGTTAAAGATGATGGTAAATCGAATCCCAACATAATTTGGAGAACCACAGTAATTTATGCTTGTCAAATCACCTCTGTGAGTGATTTGACAAGCATAAATTACTGAGGTTCTCCAAATTATGTTGGGATTTGATTTCCCATCATCTTTAGCCAACCAATTGTAAAGTGGTGTCAAACCTGCAGAATTGATGCAGGTTTGACACCACTTTAACTACCATGGCGGAATGCTATGGAATCCTGGGAGTTGTAGTTTTGTGAGGCACCAGTACTCTCTGGCAGAGAAGGTGAAAGACCTTGTGAAACTACAACTTCCACAATTCCATGGCTTTGAGCCATTGCTATTAAAGTGGTATCAAACTGTATTCATGTAGATCAGTGATTCCCAACCTGTGGTCCATGGACTACCAGTGGTCCGCAAGAACTAAAATATGGTCTGCGGCCTCACTGTTACTACACCGTTGCAACAAGAGCCACTAGTGTTGTAAAACCCTCTTATAGTGCCAAGGCTTATTAAAAATGGTTTGCATTGGATAGACCACATCAACTCTAGATTATTAAATACGGTTTTCTGTGGAAGTGCAGATGGAGACTACTGGATGGAATACGATCTGTATCAGAAACTAGAACTGATGTGGTCTATCCAATGCAATTTTCTGCAACAGCACCTCAAATAACCAAACCAAATCTAAAGTTGACCAAAAACTGGTTCGTAACCCTTTTGGTACAAATGTTGGAGAGTGTTCCCTGGTCAAATTGGTCCCTGGTCAAAAAAAGGTTGGGAACCACTGGTATAGATGTACCCTAAATCTAGTACATTGCAACTAAAGTTTGTGTAGGATCTTTCTTGAAAGTGTGATGATTTTGGAATTATTTCCAGGCCTATAAATACAGCTTCATGACAGAAAGCTTAACTGAGTTGCTTTAATGAAGAGTAGACTGCTTACATCCTCTACCTGCTGGAAGGAAAAAGTTGGTGATGGACTAAAAAGCGGAACGGCTTCGGATCATAGAGAACCCAAGCCTCTATCAGGCCCCATCTGCACTGCCATATAATTCAGTTTCATAATGAATAATTTTGGAGCCCCTGGAGGTACAGCGGGTTAAATCACTGAGCTGCTGAACTTGCTGACCAAAAGGTTTGAATCCGGGGAGCGGGGTGAATTCCCGCTGTTAGGCACAGTTTCTGCCAACCTAGCACTTTGAAAACTTGTAAATGTTTGTAGATCAATAGGTCTGGCAGGAAGGTAACAGCACTCCATGCAGTCATGCCAGCCACATGACCTAGGAGGCATCTATGGACAACACCGGCTCTTTGGTTTTGAAATGGAGATGAACACCACCCCCAGAGTCGGTCACGACTAGACTTAACGTTAAGGAGAAACCTTTACCTTCTTTAACTGCACTGAACTGTATTATATGATAGCACAGACTCATATAATACCATTCAATGGAGTTAAAACTGCACTACAAAACTGCATTACATGGCAGTGTACATGTGCCTTAAAAAGGCTCCTCTGTTTGCCTGTTCCTACTTCTCTTCAGGCTCAGACAGGCTATATATATTTATATCATGGCCCTAGGCTGCCATTGCAGGGATCATAAGACAGTACCATCAATAAACTGTTGATAAAGACTGACAAGCATACCAGTCTCAAAAGGGGTCTTTTAGCTTATCTCCCCACAATACAGAAATTGTAAGATTTGGAAAGGCATGTCTTATCCTAAGCATATCTTTGCCACTACTAGTATCCAGAGACAATGCCATGTTTTTGTTTAAAACACTATGCCGTCTTTATCTTCTTAAAAAAAAAACCTTCCAGCATTCATTATTTGGAAATGAAGGACACATGTAAGTTAGTCAGCAATGTCCCACAATCTCTAAGCAACTGAATATATTTCTTAAAACATCCCACACAATTCTGTGACAGTGAGTCCGGTCCACCAAACGTTCAAGTACAGTTTCTTAATTTGAAGAGGATTTTTTTCTCTGTTCAAACATCCAGCATGACCATCTGTTTTATAAAAAGTGAGTAGATTAAATTAAAAAGAAAGCTAATAGTTTTATGCAGGAGTGAGACTAATTTTTAAAGCATCGCCAGCAAGAGTGATCAGGGCCATGCGACCCGACGACGATAAATCATATCCAAAAACAAAAGGATTTTATGACAACAGAAGCATTTTTCCCTTTAACGGGGAGGAGGGAGGTTAAGTGTAAGATCAAGACAGGAAATTGTTCTTGTTAAGCTGAAAGATCATGTAATTGTTTATTTGGGGAAACTCTGATTTACCTTAAACTATGTGCAAGGTTGGAATGAGAAGGTCATTGCGTATTAAATTGCAGTCCAGTAGACAACCAAGGTCAAAGACAAATTTTCTGAAAAGTTTATATTAGAAAGACCTTGAGCTTTTATATTCACAAAATATGGCCGAGGTTTTCCCCCAGGGCACCCAACTCCGCAGCATATAAACCATATAAAACAAACCATTCAAGCTAGAGAGAGTGAAGAGGGATATTAATTTAGATTTTTTTTTACATGTTCCTGGGTTAAAACAGAAACCAAGGATGCTTTAAATTTTCCTATAAAGGGCCTGGTGTGGTCCAATATGTCTTAGACCCAGAGCACTTGTCTTGAACCTTGAGAACTGTGCTGATGAGACAAGTTCAGGCTCTCACTGGAAGGTTTTGAGCCAATTTCTGTATCTCAAACCCAGCTTCCCAAAGGAGGCAGCACAGGGACACCATGATCTTCCCTACACAATTGTTGAGAAGATGATAAAGGATGAGGCTGTGCAAGCTTTATACACCCAGGAGCAATTCACTGCTCTCAAATGGCATAAATGTATTAACATGAAGCCTGAGAAAATGAAAGAATTCCACGCTGAAGAATCTGTACCTCCCGTTTTCCCAACTTAGGAGGCTGCGTGAAATATCTGTGTTACGTACACTTAATTTATATTTTCAGGATAGAAGTTCTGAAGCTGCAAAACTGCAAAATACGAGTCAATCTGTGTCAGTCTGTTGGATACTGACACATTTATTTTCATTTTCACATCTCATCTTCGGCAATATGGTGAAGGTGTATTTTTAAGACTTTTACTTTGAGACATCTCTACTGAGACAACACTGTACGGTCTGTATTTATTGCTGTAAGACTGCATGATCATTACTAACAAAATTCCGAGTCTTAATATGGCTTCTGCAGGCCTCATGTTCAGAACCTGATAACCAAAAAAGAAGCTTCTTTTCATATGTTCCCTTAACCTTGCAGTAGATTTGAGGGGGGGGGGGGGGAGTAGTAAAAAGCATGGTATTGATAAGATCACAGCCTCCTGACCATCCTGAATTTTAATCTAAACTAGATTTTGACATGCACACAATAAAATTCCCATTGAACGATTAGCATGCAAATCAGACTTATCAATTTTGCTTCTTAAATGTCCTCTGAAGCTATTTATTTATCCTATTTATACCCCGCCTTTCTCAACCCCGTAGGGGGCTCAAGGCGGCATACATATATAGGCAATGAATCGATGCCTTCTAAACATACATACATAATAAAATATAGATATTAAAACAATAATTTAAAACATATAAAACCTCAAAACACTATTAAAATCACGTTATCCAAAATCATACTCCATGGCCCATTTCAAATTGTCTCTACTCTCAAACAGTTTTACACCCAATTCCAGCTGTGAAAGACACTCCTACAAAATTCTGAGTACCCCATACATCCTTTGTAATATTATTCTTCAAGTCTGTATGTCATTTTAAAATTAGACGATAGGGATCGCCTACTATATACTTGCTTCCTCAGAATTATCATTAAGTTTTCATCTATACCGTGTATTTGCAATATTTGTGTTTCCATACATTTATGATGATCATGTTATGTTCTATTTGCTAAAATGAATATACAGACATAAAATTCTTTGTGAGCCAGGTTTTCAAGACGAGTCAAACTATCTTCACCTTGACTCAGACCTAGATTTTCACAACTCCCATCTGTCTCATCTATATACAGCTGCCATAACCTCCCAGGAGTTCTTATAAGAGGGCAAGGAACACTTCTAGGCAAATAAATCCTTCAGTAATATCCTAATACAAGGAATCGTCAAAGCAGCCAAACACCTAAGCATTTCAATTGTGCCGTGTTCAGATAGGTTTCCAAAACAGGCTGGCAATAACGTACATCTTCTAACCATATCTATTGGTGGTCATATCTTTGACTGGAAGTAGTTTAATGTTGAACTCCTTGTGTCTAAAACCTATCAAAGTTGTTTACCTTTTTATTAGCAGAGGACTAAAATCTAAAGTCAATGATATTTTGAATTCTTCTTGGCATTTTTCATTTCATCTTCAGGTGTATTTTTAAGACACTGACTTTGATGCACAAAAAGAGGCAAGTAAAAATATTTTAGAACTCCATGCTTGGGAATGAACTTAGACATGAAAACCGCAAGAAAGTGCCTGACTCAAACGTCCTCTAGAGAGAAATCAGCTCAGAAACGGCATACCATGTACCTTGACATTGTGCTGTTAGTACAAGGCATGAGTAGTCAACACTTCAACTTATGAACTGTATTTTATGGCAGCCTTCATCCCCAGACATGTATTGTGAAAACAGCTTTCTGTTTTTTATATATGCATTATACTTGCCTGAGAGATTTTCAACCTTTCTGCTCACATCCCACTATTTATTTATCAAGATTTAGTCTATTTTTCTAAAGCAACAAGGTAAGATCAGTGCAAAGCTCCAACTAGAGAAACAGGGCATTCTCCCCACCTTCCAATCTGAGGCTAGTTCTGCAAAAAGGAAGAAAAGGAAACTCAACAAAGGGCCTGAGATTTTTTAGATCTCACAATATGTCGCACAATAAGAGCTGAATCATATGTTCAAATGTAGACAAGATAAGGCACCAGGATGACAATATGTGCTGACAGAGAAGCAAAAAACCGAGCAATTGTTCCAATTAAACTGAACCAAGGAACATCTCCCATTGTGAACAGAAAGGAAAACCTGACAAAAATGCAAGCAGCAATATTTATTTTCTTTTGTCAACATGAAAACCTTTACTCCTAGAAGCTCAAGATGGCTAACAAACCAAAGGAAATAAATGTTTCTGTTTTAAAAACTCTTTTCAAATGATAACATAAGCACAAACATTAAAACACAAAAACAGACACAGAAAATGACAACACAACAGCAATCAAAATATTTACACATTTAAAAGGGATGAGGGGAAATGAAGTGAACTCTATAAAACTACGTACTTAATTTTACACCAGGAGCCGTGGTGAGGCAAAAAGTTAAACCCTTGTGGCCAGCTGAACTGCTGACCTGAAGGTTGGCCATTCGAATCCATGAGACAGGGTGAGCTCCCATCAGTCAGCTCCAGCTTCTCATGCGGGGACATGAGAGAAGCCTCCCACAGGATGGTAACACATCCAGGCGTTCCCTGGACAACATCTGTGCAAACAGCCAATTCTCTCACACCAGAAACAGCTTTCAGTTTCTCAAGTCACTTCTAACAAAATAAAAATATGCCAAATAAATAATAATAATATTAATAATAATAATAATAATAATAAACTTTATTTGTATCCTGCCCACCATCTCCCCAAAGGGACTCAGGGAGTCTTACAAAGGCACTCCAAGGTGCAGCATATAACATAAAATGATACATAAGTATAAAACCATGACACATAAAAGTATAATAACAACCACTACCAAAAGGAAGGTTTTAGCCATTTTTGAAAATGCCATTAACGAGGAAGCAAAGTGGACATCACTGAAGGAAGATTCAAGAGACTTAGCTCAAGCCCAGTGGAAGGCCCTCTTTCTGATCTAAACTCATCAGATCTGTGGGTTTTAGGACATAGCACAAAGCATGCAAATATTCACTCAATCAGAGGAAAAGACATCCTCTACATGTCCTATTCCTAAATCATTCAGGGCTTTCAAGGTGGGCTAAACCATTCAAATTTGTGTGTCTGGATGTGTGCCTTCAAGTCACCTGTCAACTTATGGTGACTTCATGAATTTCACAGAGTTTTCTTAGGCGAAGAATCCTCAGAGGTGGTTGCATATAGCCTACATCACCTGGAATTCATTGGCAGTCCCCCATCCAAGCACTCTCCAGGCTGACCCTGCTTAGCTTCCAAAATCAAAAATGGAAACTGGTGCCTTTAAGATATTTGAGCTACTGGAAAGCAATCAGGAATAGTGTAACTATTTTACATTACAGTAGGCCCTTTTATCCACTGAGAGATACATTCAAAGACTCCAAAGGGATACCTGAATCTAAATAGTTTTGAACCCAAAACAGTGTATAGTACTACTACTGAACCCTGTAGAATTGGGCCACTGTATCCAGGGATTCGACTAGACAGAGCTTGAAAATATATATTTAAAACAATCCCAAAAAGCAATTTTGATTTTGTCATTTTATACAAAAGATACAATTTTACTATCCCATCGTACGTATATAAACAGACTTGAGCATCCGCCACTTTTGGTCTCCATAAGGAGCCTGAAACCCAATCCCAGCAGATACCAAGAACCCCTCGTACTATTGTATGTTTTTTTCCCTTTACATTTAAACTCATTTTATAAAGTAGGCATAGCAGACCTTAACAGAACTAATAAAATAGAACAAGTATAACAACATACTATAATAAAATTAATATGAATGTGATACACGATTTAAAATTTATGAATTATTGTTCTTTTTTTTCCAGAAATTCTGTTCGTATTTATTCCTACCTAACCCTGTACAACCACGTTTTGCAATATCTATCATTCATCAGGCATTCAAAAACTGGATTTCTAACCCCACGGTTCCCAAATGTTTTCAGCCATGGAATCCTTCAGAAGACTATGGGCCCTTCCATACATCCATAAACCCAGAATGTCAAGGCAGAAAATCCCACAATATGTCCTTTGAACTGGGTTATCTCAGTCCACACTATATTCCATATATTCCAGTTCAAAGCAGAAAATGTGGGATTTTAAATGTGGGCCTCTTTCCCTAAGCATTGTGAACCCACAAAGTTCTTCCTTCTTCCATCTATTCCTATTGCCTGAGTGTTGTGTATAATGTAGTAGGCTTGAAAATAAAGAGAAAACATTTTAAATATAACCGCAACCCTTTATTTTGGGACCATAATGGCCATCAACAAACATTTTGGTAGAGGAAAATATTGGATTCACACCTAAGTTGATTAATGAATTTGTTTCATTTTTGTACTTAAAATAGTTTTGAAATTGGGCATTATGTCCAACCACCGAATACATAAATCCAGGGCATCCTCCAACTTACTCTTAAATTTGCAAATGCCTGATTCACATTGATAGGTGGACATGAAAGAAAGTACTGCTTGAATAGCTTTTCTGGCTATGACCCATATGCCTGTAAGTCCTACCCAGTAGCCTTCACTGACACACATTAGATTTCATTTTTAAGGCATAAATACATTGAATTTCAATATGAACTTCATACTGTGACAAAATTTGTAAATGATTAAAAAAATATTTTTGGCAGTACCCCCTGCAGAATGCTTTTGTGAAACCCTAGGGCTCTACAGAAAAAAAGTTCAGGAACCACCATTCTAACAAATCTCCTTACAATACTGTGACATTCAAATTCCAAGACACTGTTATAAAGTTTAGATTTCAAATCCCAATATTAAACATGAATTGGAAGTAGAAGAAGGGAAAAAATACTACGAAAACAATAGCAACAATAGCAACAACAATAAATCTGTAGAACAATCCTGATCAACAGCAGTGGTGTAGAACATGGAGACTAAAGGTAAAGATTTCCCCTTGACATTAAGTCTAGCCATGGCCATCTCTAGAGGGTGGTGCTCATCTCCATTTTTAAGCCAAAGAGCTGGCATTGTCCATAGACACCTCCAAGGTCAGGTGGCCAGCATGAAAGCATGGAGCGCCGTTACCTTCCCGCTGAAGCAGTACCTATTGATCTAATCACATTTGCATGTTTTTCAACTGCTAGGTTGGCAGAAGCTAGAGCTAATAGCTGACCTTTTGGTCAACAAGTTCAGCAGCTCAGTGGTTTAACCCGCTGCACCACCGGGGGCTAGACAAGTAAAAACCCAGAAGTGATCTAAATCACACATTGATAGGTCATAGATCTCAGATCAACTTCCACATTAAAATTTAATCTCATTACGTTTTTGCAAAACTAACTAAGATTAGAGAATCATGTGAAAATATACTTTTTCCTCATCCTGCAATACTTTATGAAGCTGAAGCTTCTAAGGAAATAAATGTACATTCGCAGTGAAGAGGAAGAATTGAGAAGAATTCATCCCAGTTCATGTCTTGAAAGCTCTAATTAAAATTCAATGTTGCACTTTACATATGGGTTCTTATATGAAACTCCTGTCATGGCTAAGGCTTAAGGTTAACCAGGTTAATAGAGTCCAATAAAACAGCTCTATTGAATTATACCATGCCACTGTAACACACTGCGATCTGCTTCTCTTTTCTTTCTGACCACTGCACTAACATTTAAGCCAACAATGTGTGGTTAGCATCCAAGAACTATTTCTGTGTAGGATAGAAACTTCCAAAACGCCACCCCTCTTCCCTTGAAGAAAGTGCATATATTTACACCTCAAATATTTCCCTCTAGTCTGCTATTCCCATTGTCACAGTGCTATGTGTTAACAGATCTGCACATACTTGCCAAGTATCACTCAGTCGAAACAGAGACACTCCTCTCAATATGGATTCATTACAAGTGTGGGGTTTTTTTCCATTTAGCACCAGCATCCTATCCATGAAGGATTTTATGAACCTCCCAAAACCCAAGAACCTTGCTTGTTTACTTTATACCCATGCCCATTTGCATTATAAAATCATAATCACTTATATCTCACTTACAAATATATATGCGGAGATGAAAGGTCTATAGTGTAGAATGCACTGTTAGCAGAAGACAACATCTTTCCTATCTGTTGGAACTGGATGGTGGAAGTTTACACTATGGCACCATCTACTCTGACTAATTAATGTAATTCGAAGCTAGTTTCAAATTGCACCGACCAGACATCAAACTCTTACAAAAGCATGCAGAAAAAAAGCCCTTAATGTGCTCTGTGATTTGTATCATCACCATTCAGGCTTCAAACTGGTTCCAGAATTTCCTATGGAATCATCTGTGTAGAGAAGCCACTTTCTCCAAAACCAGTTTAAAACTGCATTAAATGGTCAGAGTAGATGTGCCTACCTCTCCACAAAAGTCAACATTGACACTGAAATACAACACCGCCTTAGCTCTGTGAGTGCAGCATTTTACCGAATGAAGCACAGAGTGTTTGAGGACTGGGACATCCGTAGGGAGACCAAGGTGCTTGTTTATAAAGCAATTGTCCTCCCAACCCTGTTATACACCTGTGAGATGTGGACTGTCTACAGACGTCGCATGCAATTCCTAGAACGATTCCATCAGCGCTGCCTCTGAAAAATCCTGTAATTATCTTGGGAAGACAAGCAGACAAATGTCAGCGTGCTGGAAGAAGCAAAGACCACCAGCACTGAAGCGATGGTCCTCCGCCATCAACTCCGTTGGACCGGCCACGTTATCTGAATGCCCGACCACTGTCTCCCAAAGCAGTTGCTCTACTCTGAACTCAAGAACGGAAAACGGAATGTTGGTGGACAGAAAAAGACATTTAAAGATGGGCTCAAAGCCAACCTTAAAAACTCTGGCATAGACACTGAGAACTGGGAAGCCCTGGCCCTTGAGCGCTCCAGCTGGAGGTCAGCTGTGACCAGCAGTGCTGTAGAATTTGAAGAGGCACAAATGGAGGGCGAAAAAGAGAAACGTGCCAAGAGGAAGGTGCGTCAAGCCAACCCTGACCAGGACCGCCTTCCACCTGGAAACCAATGCCATCACTGCGGGAGAACATGCAGATCAAGAATAGGGCTCCACAGTCACCTACGTATCCACCGCCAGAACACCGATCTTGGAAGATAATCCTACTCAGACAATGAAGGATTGCCTAAGTAAGTTAAGTAGGGACCTTTCCCATGTAAAGTTTGGCTACTGACTAATTTGGCTAAGAAGACCCCATGACAGAAAAGTAATTGGGATTTAAAGGCACACAACAACGAATTTTGAAGACTTGGCCAGAGATCTCCTCCAGAACCTCTGAGGAATCTAAAAATCCCAGAATCCCATAGAAGGTAGCCAGAAGAATTAAAGCAAAATTAGGAAAAGGTAAAGGTTTCCCCTGACATTAAGTCTAGTCGTGTCTAGAGGGTGGTGCTCATCTCCATTTCTAAGACGCGTTGTCCATAGACACTTCCAAGGACATGTGGTCGGCATGACCGCATGGGGAACCATTACCTTCCCGCAGAAGCAGTACCTATTGATCTACCCACATTTGCATGTTTTCAAAGTGCTAGGTTGGCAGAAGCTGGGCCTAACAGCTGGAGCTCACCCCGCTCCCAAGATTCAAACCACCAATTTTTAGGTCAGCAAGTTCAGCAATCAGCAGTTTAACCCACTGCACCACCTGGAGGCCCAAAGTAGAAATTTGGTGCTATAATTGATAAAGGACCCTGTGTTTTATTCACAAAGCTGTGCAAATGAGAAGAGTCCAACCTCCCAGGAGAAGAAGCCTATTGGCATCCTGTGAAGTCTCAAAAGCAATCTTCCCCAACCGGATTTCTAGGTATTTTGAATTTCATCTTTTATCATTCCCCATAGCCTTGGCCAATGGTCAGTTGTGCTCCAAATCAGGGGAATCAGAATAGAGAAGGATGCTTTTGTTTGAAAGCGGGTTTATCATAATCCATGCCATTTCAAGCTCCTATAGAATGTGTCGGACTTCTTGTGCTTTTGCTTCAATCGATTTGGGATTTTGACCATACTTTCAACCCAGGGTGCAGGATCTGGCATTAAAATGATCTAAGGGTTCTCTGTATATAGTCAGAGGTCCTCTCCACATATTTTATTCTCCATCAGGGCTTGAGGCTCATAATGGAGGGTAAACTCAGTTACCAATGAGAGTTTGAAACTGACCTAATTTAGGTGGGCCCGCAGTTTAATTCTAATTTAACATTCACCTTTTGTATGTTCTCAATTGTATCATTTTTGTTAAGGCAATGAGCTGCTTTGGGCCTCAGTGCTTGAAATAAAAGCACTGTAACAACAACACTAGTAAAGGTAAACATTAACTCTAGTCGTGTCCGATTCTGGGGGTTGGTGCTCATCTCCATTTCTAAGCCGAAGAGCAGGTGTTGTCCATAGACACCTCCTAGGTCATGTGGCCAGCATGACTGCATGGAGCGCTGTTACCTTCCTGCACAAGCGGTACCTATTGATCTACCCACATTTGCATGTTTTCAAACTGCTAGATTGGCAGAAACTGGGGCTAACAGCAGGAGCTTACCCCACTGTGGATTCGAACCGCTGATCTTTTGGTCAGCAAGTTATGCAGCTCAGAGGTTTCACTTGCTGCACCACCGCAGCCCCCAGGTCCCACAACAACACTATGTAACAAAATATGAAAAAAAAAATCTGTTCCTGGTTTGAAAGTGTTATTTCCTGTTTTAATTGTGCAGTATTTACTTTGAAAGTAGTTGTTATATTGGAGAAACTTCATTTTTGTGGCTGCCACAAACTACGTTGAATTGGTTGAGACTCTAAGAGATATTCATTGAAAAACTATAGCAAAATGTACTGCAGGATGTCCTGCAAAAACAAAGTTCTTGCAATTGAATAAACTTTTTCCTTGTTTTTATGATGGAGCAATTTTCTTTTCTGTGTCAGGAGCGACTTTAGAAACTGCAAGTCGCTTCTGGTGTGAGAGAATTGGTTGTCTGCAAGGACGTTGCCCAGGGGATGTTTTACTATCCTTGTGGGAGGCTTCTCCCATGTCCCCGCATGAGAAGGTAGAGCTGATAGATGGGAGCTCACCCCCTGCTCTCCGGATTCGAACCTCTGACCTTTCAGTCAGCAGTTCTGCCAGCACAAGGCTTTAACCCATTATGCCACTGGGAGCTCCAATTAAGAAATGACATATATAACTCATGAACAAAATATTGTTTTTGCATAGCTTAATTCTATCCCAATGTTGTGCTGAACCTGGCAGGCCAAAGCTTGCCCTTGCTTGGCTTAGATGCACCCAAAAATGTCAACACAAGTCCATGGAGCAGATCAGAAATCCCTTTTCTGCTATTCCATCCCATGTAGTGCAGAAACGAATGCATGCACTTTGGTACCCCTTGGCTCGAGGCTGTGGAATCCTGGGAGTTGTAGTTTGGAGGCAGGGCTCAGCCCTCTTTGTCAGAGGAGGCGGAAGACTTTTGCTCGACCACAACTCCCAGGATTCCTTGAGCCATGTGGTTCAGACTGCCCTCATGCCCAGCCTAGAGAAGAGAGTGGCAAGGAGGGTGCAGAGCGGGCAGGCCTGCCTGGGGGAGCCTTGCAAGGCGCAGGGCCCAGATCTTCGCCCTGCCCTTCTTCCCCGCTGCCTGCCCAGCCGGGCTCCTTCTCCTTCTGGGCTCGGCTCTGCTTCCTGCTTCCTCTTGGCCCCACCCAGAGCGCCGGGGACGCCACTCACCTCCTCCTCCTCACCCTCCTCCTCCTCCTCCTCCTGCTCGGCGGGCCCTCCTTGGAGGCCGGCGGCGGCGGCGACACAAAGAGACACGCCCCCAATTCCCGGCTCCGCCCCCTCGCGCCCGCCCCGGAGCAGCCCCAGGAAGAAAGCAAGGAAGCAAAGAAGGAAGCAGGCAAGCAAAGAAAGAAGGAAGGAAGGAGGCAGGCCAGTAAGCAAGGCAGGAAGCAAGGAAGGAAGTAGGCAAGCAAGAAAGGAAAGAAACAAGGAAGGAAGGAGGCAAGGAAGGAAACAGGTAAGCAAGGAAGGAAGGCAGCAGGCCAGGAAAGAAGGAAGGAAACAAGGAATGAGGCAGGCAAGGAAGCAAGGAAGGTAGCAGGCCAGGAAAGAAGGAAGGAAGGAAATAGGCATGGAAGGGAACAAGTAAGCAAGAAAAGAAAGAAGCAAGGAAGGAAGCAGGTAAGGAAGGAAACAAGAAAAGGAAGGAGGCAAGGAAGGAAGGAAACAGGTAAGGAAGGAAGGCAGCAGGCAAGAAAGGAAACAGGCAAGGAAGGTAAAAAGGAAACAAGGAAGGAGGCAGGCAAGGAAGGTAGCAGACCAGGAAAGAAGCAAGGAAGGAAACAGGTAAGCAAGAAAGGAAAGAAGCAAGGAAAGAAGGAGGCAAGAAAGGAAGGAAGCGTGCAAGGAAGCAGGCAAGCAAGAAAGGAAGGAAGCAAGGAAATAGGCAAGAAAGGAAGAAAGCAGGCAAGGAAGAAAGGAAAGAAGCAAGGATGGAAGGAAAGAAGCAAGGGAGGAAGCAGGCAAGCAGGGAAAGAAGGAAGCACGCAAGGGCTTGGAGGACGCTCTCTCGCGATAAGAATGTTGCCAAAGTGCACCTCCTGCTCCCTGCAAAGAAAAAGGCGCCCTTTCCAAAGGATGTTGGGCTTCCTCACTGCTCCTTCCAAATAATCACCATCAAAAGTACACAGAGTGTTCTCTCACTGCACCCCTCCAAAAAGTTTTTTTTCCAAAAAGCATTGTGCGCTCTACTCTCTAAAAGTAATGATTATGATGATAATACTATTGTGATGATGATAATCCAAGGTACACTGCCCACTTAAAAAAGGTGCTTTTTCTACTCCCTCAAAATACTAATAATTTTTTTTTCGTATCAAGTCACTTCTGGTGTGAGAGAATTGGCTGTCTGCAAGGACATCCAGGGTACACCCAGATGTTTTGATGTTTACCATCCTTGTGGGAGGTTTCTCTCATGTCCCTGCATGGGGAGCTGGAGCTGACCGAGGGAGCTCATCCGCACTCTCCCCAGATTAAGGACAATAAATAAGAAATGCCACTCAAAAACGGGAACTCCAGGCAGCAAACAATCAAAGTACCAGTTAACACCCCTCAAACAGGATGTCTTTAGGCAACAACAGCCAGGCTGCCTCTATGCAAATACCTTCACTCCTCTCCAAGTGCATACAATGTGGTTTAGGGGAGCATCTACACCAAGGGTCCCCAAAGGTCATTTAGCCAGGCTATGATCTAAACTTTAGACTTATGGTTGCCCCAAGTTTGAAGCGATGTGTAGGCACACAACAACAACAATCCTAATTCATTTAACTCATCTTATCTCATCAGCCAAAAGCAGGCCCGTACTTCCCATTGAAATACTGGTAAGTTTATGCGGGTTAAAATTGTTCTTAAATTTAAATAGTGTATTGTTATTTGTGTGTGTGTGTTTGTTTTGCACTACAAACAAAATATGTTCAGCATGCATAGGAATTTGTTTATTCCTGCCCCCCCCCCCCAAAAAAAAAAAAACTATCGTTTGGACCCCCAGCAGTCTGAGGAATGGTGAACTGGTCCTCTGCTTAAAAAGTTGGATGATCCCGGATCTACACTGTAGCATGAATGCAGTTTGTTGCGTGGTTTCAGCTAAGACAACACTTGAACTGGCTGAATGCTATGGGATCTTGGGGTTTGTAGTTTGGTGAGGCACCAGAATGCTTTAGCAGAGAAGGCTAAAGCCCTTGTTAAACTACAACTCCCAGGATTCTGTAGCATTGAGCCATAGCAGTTCTAGTGGTGTCACATCGCATTCATTTTACAGCATCGATGCACCCTATGTAAATTGCTGCTTAAATGCAATCTCATCAAACTTATAAAAATATGCTTTTTTTAAATTGCTGGCGGGTTGTCAAATTAGTCCCGACATACCCATTCATCTATAATATACATTCTAGGTTTATATGCTAAAATAGCAAATGTGCCACCTTATCAACTGGGTTTCTGTGTCAGACATTTTTATCCATTTCCAAAGTCAAAGCCAGCTTGGCATCGTCATAGGATTTAGCACAGTCAAAGTGAGATTATTAGGATATTGAATAACGGGGCGTGCAGACGGAGAAAGAGGAGGGCTTGTCTGTGTAAACACACACATAAATCTGACAAAAAGGGAGAGGGAAGCTGAAGGAAAGGCAAGCTGCAGTCTTTTAAATAAAAACACACACAGCATTGGTGACACTTTCTTTGGGGATGTATCAAGATATACAGGCAGTCTCCAACTTACAAGCAAGATAGGTTCTGTAGGTTTGTTCTTAAGTTGAATTTGTGTGTAAGTCAGAAAAGGTACATTTTGAAGTGTAACTCCAGCCAAACATATCTGATGCTTTGGATGGCATCGGGAAGGTTTAATACTTCTGCAGTGTTTTTTGCTGCCTGTGCTGTTTGGAAGATTTTTGTCCCTGTGATCATTAGATTTTGAAAAATGTGGCTTCTTGTGGGAACCAGGATTGGTGACAAAGCTTCAGTGGAGACCCCTTTTCCCCGTGAAAACTCTTTCAGGAGTTAATTTCCCTTCTGAGTGGTAGATTGATCTCACTTCCAGTTGTCTCACCCTTGTTCTTAGCTAGGAATCATTTGTAAGTCAGATGTTTGTAACTTGGAGACTTCTGTAAATATCACCTGTATATTATATCGGCACAGTTATCGATAAGTAAAGGAATGCTTATAAATACTCAATTTCAACAGAAGTATGGGAGTGAAATTGAGGTTTCTAGAATGAAGCAGAGAATGTTGTTATAGCCACAGAAGTCTATTAAATGTGGTATGAATTATATATGCAGGAAGAAATATTTCTACATGGGCTTGTAATTGTGAAATGGGCTTCTCTTTTCAACTTTGTACCCATAGAAGTTGTAATTCAACAGCAGTAGTCCTGGCCACACTATGACTATGAGGATAAAGGATTAATGTCCTATTTCTGGAGAGGCAGAATTAAAATTTTAAAAAAAATGTTTACATAATGGCAGCGCCAAAGGCAGCATACTTGCTAGTGCCTGCCATTTTAAAAGATTTGGCAAATGCTGTTGAGTTTATATGGAGGCCTGAATTCCCTTAAAGCAGTGGTTCCCAACATTTTTTTTCTTTTTTTCTTTTGGACGAGGGATGCCTCTCCAACATTAGTACAAAAAGGGTTACCAATCGGTTTTTGGTCAACTTTAAATTTAGTTTAGTTATTTGGGGTGCTGATTCAGAAAATTGCATTGGATAGACCACATGAGCTCTAATTTCTGACACAGAACATATGCCTATCCAGTAGTCGCCATCTGCTCGCCCAGAGAAAACCATATTTAATAAGCCACGTCACTATAAGTGGGTTTCGTGAGACAAGTCACTCTCGTTGCAACAAAGTAGTAACTGTGAGGCCACGGACCATATTTTAGTTTTTGCGGATCACTGGTGGTCCACGGACCACAGGTTTGGAATCACTGCCTTAAAGGTACTAGATCCCCTCTGGCCTTGGAAGCTAAGCAGGTCAGGCCTGGTTACGGATTAAATGGGAGACCAAAAATGAACACCAAGCCCAATAAGTTACATTTCAAAGGAAGGAGCTTTCAAAATCACCTTTGCATAGAAAACCCTATGAAATTCATGGGGTCAACATAAATCGACAAGTAACTTGAAGGCACATATGTGTGCACGCACACACACATATTAAGTATATAAAAAGAGCTATCTCTGGAGAATGTAGAAAAATCAGACAAAAAAACTCATAGAGTTTGAAGTTAAAGTTTCACTCGCAGTATTGCGAGTGTAAAGGTACTATCAGCTCAGTTCCTATGGTACTCATCCCATTATATTCCCCTGCTTGGAGTGGCAGGGTGCAATATTTTGAGTCTGAGATAATTCCAAGCTGCCGTTTTTGAAACATAGATAATCACAGGCATCACTATGTGGGCATCAAGATTTATCTTCATTGCCACTGCAAGAGGAATTTGTTTTATTGTTAAGTGCATTTGGCTAATTTAAAGTGCCCCTTATCTGGATAGGCAAAGTTGTATCATAGCCTAACATTTGGGGGAAAGGGTCCATGAGCATGTCACTGGGTTCCCTTTTCTAAACTCTGTGTGAGGGTCTCCAGTTCCCTTCATGGGAAATTTTTCCACTATTGTGTTGGAAACTGCTTTGAATCCCCTCAGGAGTGAGAAAAGCAGTATATAAATGCAGTAAATAAATAAATGGTGACATTATGAATTATTCAGTCACTGCTACTAACGTCCCCACTTCCTTTATTTTTGGTAAATGCGGAACTGTTCTCTCCATTATTTAAAAACACACCTTCTGTGTTACTTACCTACATCAGATTAAAACATGATTTTTAAAAAATGTTTATGTCACACCAGAACCAATTTGTGAGTCTTTACGATGCCAGAGATTTGGCAATACTCTAATGAATAATGCATAGGAAACATTAAATATTCTATAGATGAAAGTAAGGTTCTTTTTCACAGCTGTAGAAAAGTTGCTTGCGGAGTTGATGTTTCAAGAAGGTGATCCCCATCTCTTTTTACTCAGAGATAATACTTTGGATATTATACACTTATTACTGTGACATCATATTGAAAGAAAATAATGATTCAAACTGTACCTCAAACTATTTTTCTCTCTTTAGTTGCGGGGAGAAGCTTGGTTCTTTTACTATTATTGTTTTATTATCCTGTTTCTTATACTCATGTGCTGCTTCGCTTCCTGCTGTCCTCTATATGTGGAAGTGCCAAAATGTCACAAGACATATTTTAAGTAGAAGCAGGAAATATTCAATAATGATATAAGAATAATAATTTGTATTCACTGTATAGCCTCTGGCAACTGTTCATCGTAACAGTTGCTATTTACCCCTCTAAGAAGTCACACATTAGACACAATCCAGAGAAAAATCTGGTATATCTTCGTCCATTAAAATAAAGTGCACGGATACACATAACTGTAGTGTTCAGTCTCCTTCACTTTCTCTATATTATGCCCTATGGATAAAGCTTTTTAAAATTTAATATAAAGACAAAAGATTTTTGACTAACCTTATCTTGATCCATGTTCCTCACTTAACCCTTTGAAATGAGAAAGGAACGATATTGTTGGATATTATTACCCATTGTATTTTCCTCATGAGATAGAAAATATCCAAATATTGTACTCACTTATTTTTTGCTTTAAAGGCTATTCATTTTTTCCCATTTTTCTTTATTGGCTTTCCCAGGGATGTTTAATTTTAATATAATTATATAATAATAAGTAATATTTTATATCGATTTATATCTATTAAATCACATTCTTTATATGTTCAGGAAGGGCATAGGTAAAGGTTTCCCTTGATATTAAGTCTAGTTGTGTCCAGCTCTGGGGGGTGGTACTCATCTCCATTTGTTAGCCAAAGAGCCAGCATTGTCCTATAGACTCCTAGTTCATGTGGCCAG
This sequence comes from Anolis sagrei, assembly GCF_037176765.1. Classification (NCBI taxonomy): domain Eukaryota; kingdom Metazoa; phylum Chordata; class Lepidosauria; order Squamata; family Anolidae; genus Anolis; species Anolis sagrei. The sequence continues at coordinate 208,688,320 of NC_090021.1, read as the reverse complement.
CATGGCTGCATGGAGCACCGTTACCTTCCCATCAGAGCGGTACCTATTGATCTACTCACATTTGTATGATTTTGAACTGCTAGGTTGGCAGAAGCTGGGGCTAACAGCGGGAGCTCACCCCGCACCCTTGATTCAAACCGCGACTTTTCAGTCAGCAAATAGAGCAGCTCGGCGGTTTAACTCACTGCACCACTGGGTGTAATAATAATAAAACTTTATTTATAACCCGCCACCATCTCCTAAAGGGACTTGAGACAACTTACAAAATTGCACACACTGGTGCCATACAAAACATAAAATTCAATACATAAACATTCAAGAGAAAACAGTTTATATCTGAAAGCTTCTTTTAGGATCCTACGTATAAGTACAAGACCATTTTCTCCTCGGACATGAAGCTGTGGACAGAGATTGTAAAAGTTTTCTTCAAATTATTTCTTTATTTCTTTGTTCATTTGCATTCCAATGAAATAAGGCACTTCCTGCCGGTAATGAGTTGCACCCCTGAATTTAAAGAAAGCCGAAAGGCTATAGAGAGCATTATGGCAGACTGATGGTACCAAGGAAGCTGCAGAAAGCAATCCCTCCCCTTGCACTCTGAAAGTGCTTTTGATTTAGAGTTTTAGGTTGGCAACATTTTACCAGTGTGTGACAGGGATTAGCTGTTTTTTCCTTGGTCTAATAAGTTTCCCTCTAATGAGTGCTTTCGTTACTTTGTTCAGGGCAGATCTGTCCTAGATCCAGCCATGCTGCTCTGGAAGTGGGAGTTCTGCCTTCAAGAGTAACAGGAGTACAAGGGAAATGAGGGAGACCAGAGCCGAGGAATTCATTAATTTCTTGGCTGACTGCAGCATTGGAGTCACAAAAACTGCTGAGGAGGACTTGAATCTCCAGTTTCTGAAAGGTTCCGTGATTGCAGGGGTCATGTCAACAAGTCCCTCTCATGTTGATTCCGAATTACCTTCTGAGGGACCTTCCATACAGCCATATAATCGAGAATATCAAGGCAGATAATCCACAATATCTGCTTTGAACTGGATTATTTGAGTCCACGCTGCCATGTAACCCAGTTCAAAGCAGATAATGTGGAATTTTATTCAGCTATTTGTTTACTTTATTTCTATCCTGATCTTCTCACCCTTGTAGGGGACTCAGCTATGTGGAAGGGGCCTGAGTCTTACCTGCATAATGATTTCAATTCCTTTCCCTTCTGCTCACCATATATTTGAACAGAGGTGAGATTCAACCCACAGACACAATTAAGTGGAGAAACCAAAGACCAGACTGACACAATTAAGTGGAGGAAAAAAGATTATAGCTTTTTGGTTGCAGTTGCATATAGAGTTGGCATACACATGGGTCTGGATCCAGGTATTGACCATCCCACCTGTTGATTGATGAATCTAAATCTGGTGCCAGATCTCTAGGGATGGCATGAGAGGGACCAGCTGGGCAGGACCCCCAAGTGGTCCCTCAATTACCGGGGGGTGTAGGAAGTGCTGGGCAAGGCCAGCTCCATGCCACACAACCAAAGTTCCCCCAAAGAGTCCCTCTGAAATCCATTGCCTAGTATTGGTCACCCAAACCTGGAACCACAACCCATGCCATCCACCCCCCGACGTTGCGACATAATGCAAAACATAATGCAAAAATGCAAAACACCGTAACAATAGAAAAAGATACAGAGAGGGAAGGCAGGATGAAACTGTTGAAAGTGAAGAAGCATCAACACAAGTATATAGAGCACTTTGGCAAAGAAGGAACCCTGTGGTGCATGTCTGCTGTCTTGCTTTTCACTTTTTTCCTCTATCTATCTAACTTAGGGTGTTTTTGCTTGCTGCCTGCAAGTAGAGGTCACTTTCCTCTTCTTCCAGAAGCCCTTAGTAATTTTTAACCCTTTGTTTGAGAAGGGAGCATAATGAGGGTTCTCTTTCTGAATATACCTTACACAGAGAAATTAAAACCAGCATTAAAGACTCCTCTACCAAAGTTAGGTAACTTTGTTTTGTCTGTCTCCTCTTATCTGAAATGTATTACCTACAACAATGCATTTTAACCTTAGTAGAGCATCCTAAATATTTTCTCTCCTGCTTCCTACTCTAAGGTCATACAACACTATACTCTGCTATATTCCTACAGAAGCTTGGAGAGAACTTTCAACAGCCTAGTCATGTTCCAGGATTTATAGTATGCTATTTGTCTGAACTGAAACTTGCATGTCAGACAGGTCACTTGGACAGAGTTAGGGGGAGCCCACCAGCCTATGAAAACACAATTGGTTCATTGGCTGGCGCCTGAGACTAATAGGGGACAGGTCGTAGAGGAGGCCGGGAAAAAGACATTGTGCCAAAGCAGGAATGGCACTTGCCATAACAACACTCCACCCGCAACCTGTTATTTGCATTACTTCCATGTTCTAAAGACAGTATACTTACTTATTTACTTACTTAGGCGATCCCTCGTAACTCGAGGACGATTGTCTTCCAGATATGGTGTCTTAGCAGTGGATCCGTAGGTAGCTGTGGAGCGCTATTCTTGACCTGCATGTTCTCCCGCAGTGAGGGCATCGGTTTCCAGGTGGAAGGCGATCCTGGTCAGGGTCGGCTTGAGGTGCCTTCCTCTTGGCATATTTCTTCCTTTCGTTCTCCATAGCGTTTCGGCCCTTCTTTTTATATCCTCCCTGCTCCCCCCACATCCCAACAGGCACAAAGTTATTTAGGTACAGATGGAGTACAAAATGGGGAGGGTAAAAAAAAGTCCTGGACCTTCTTGGGGGATGGTAAATGTGATATGAGGTCCTTGGGGCAGGTGGAGGGAGAGTCTTATCTGATGATGGTAGTAGGCTACTTATCAGTTTTGTAGAAGTCCAGAGGAACATAGATTTTATCAGTTGTGGTGTCATAAGTTAGGTATGAGCTATCGCTTGCCAGTAGACCAATTGTGTCCAATTCTGGGCACCATAATTCAAGAGAGATATTGACAAGCTGGAATGTGTCCAGAGGAGGGTGACTAAAATGATCAAGGGTCTGGAGAACAAGCCCTATGAGGAGCGGCTTAAGGAGCTGGGCATGTTTAGCCTGAAGAAGAGAAAGCTGAGAGGAGATATGATAGCCATGTATAAATATGTGAGAGGAAGTCAAAGGGAGGAGGGAGTAAGCTTGTTTTCTTCTTCCCTGGAGACTAGGACGCGGAACAATGGCTTCAAACTACAAGAAAGGAGATTCTATCTGAACATGAGGAAGAACTTCCTGACTGTGAGAGCCGTTCAGCAGTGGAACTCTCTGCCCCGGAGTGTGGTGGAGGCTCCGTCTTTGGAAGCTTTTAAACAGAGGCTGGATGGTCATCTTTCAGGGGTGATTTGAATGCAATATTCCTGCTTCTTGGCAGGGGGTTGGACTGGATGGCCCATGAGGTCTCTTCCAACTCTTTGATTCTATTATTCTAGACTGAGGATGGGGAAGGGCAACGAAGTGCAGCTGCCCCTGAGGAGAGTTGATATGTAGGCTGCACCTTGCACTCTGGAGTTACTGAAGTCTCCTGGCCTCCTTTTCACCTCCTCCTTGGAGGGGGCTACGAGGTGTAGCTGCTGCCGAGGAGGGTTGGTGTGTAGGCTGCACCTTGCGTGTAGGCTGCACCTATCTGTGTAAATCCCAAGATTCCTTTCAGATCAGGTTCAGGCAACTCACTATATTTGCCTATCTTGATACAGATAATCACAGCATGTGATGGTTAGAATGACATATCTACAAGATAAAAAGCAATACCTGGTATGTGTATTTATGTAGACAGACAGATAAATCGACAAATCTATACTAAATCCCAAAGGGACAGTGGTAATCATTTTCGAGTAAGCATTTATTACAGTAACTGACAAAACAGAAAAATATTAATATTATGGCAAGCTATTTCAATGTTTTCTTTCTGTGTGTTTCAAACCCCACTTGTAACACTTGAAACCATCTTACCCTGAGGGCAGTTTGCATTGCATGGAACTTTGAATGTTGCACCAACTCTGAACACACAATATTACACCCACCAAACAAATAGCTTTGGAGCACTTCTGCATGGGACGTCTGAACAGTGCTTCCATCCTGCTCTCTCGCTTCAAGACAGGACAACAAGGGTCATGTACATCTTAATATAGTTGTGCATCATGAACATCCATTGTGGGATTTCAGTCTGTGCCGCATTATTTGGAGCTTCAAGTTTTAATCTCTTTAACTGGATGATTAATCAACCAAAGCTTTAATCACAGATTAAAGTCTGCCCGTGATTAATCAGTGGGTCTGTGATTGGAAACACACCACCAGCCAGCCAGATGTGCCTTCACCTTGATGCAAGATTTGGTGAAGAAATGTAAAGATGGCTGCCATTTTATGCTCAAATATTTTGCATCTTTTTCAAAGATAAACCCTTTGTAGTTGACTCTAGAGGTAAGACTGGTGGTATTCAAAGTTATTTTTTAAAGTTTGGTAGACTGGTGCTTGGCTGCGTTAGGAATCATCTCACATGCAAAAGAGTGTGTGTGAGTGTGTTTTGTCAATTGAGGTGTGTGCGTGTGTGTGTATATATAATTAGAAACATTATTATTATTGCTATTATTAACATCCTACTTTCCTCGCTTGAATAAGGCTCAAAGTAACTCACAAAATTAAGAACAATACAGTTTGAAACCTACGACATATACAGATCAAACCAAAATTAAACAGAACTGTTGAGAAGAAACTGTTAAATCCCATAAAACCATTAAAACTGTTAAAATAATTAAAAAATTACAAAACCTCCTGGCTCATTCTGAAAAACGTTCTTCTTTAAAAGCCTGCCCGAATTACATTTACAGTATGACTCCCATATCTGCTGGATCAGCTTCCGCAGTTTCATTTATCCATATCAGACAAAATATGCCCTTTCTAGATATTTTCAGATACTCCAGCATGACTCTATAGTATTCTTGGGTTCTCAGAAGACCATTTCAAAAGATTTCGCTATCGTCTATGGTTTTGCATATCCATGCAAAGTCCAGGAGCATATGCCCTGCTGATATGGGAGTCATTTTTGTGATTTTAGTTGACATACAGCAGATTAATTAGCTTCAATTGACTGAAGCTTCTCTGTAAGTGAGGACGAAAGAAGAGTCAAAGATTACAACAAAGGATAGTCCTACCAGTGGAAAGAGTGGCCCATCAGTGGGATAGGACATAAGGAGATATCTTGAAGATGGGACCCAAGGCTCAACACAAAATTCATTTTACACACACACACACACACACACTATAGCCTGAAGATAATCTGATACATAATATTTTAATAATTTTGTGTATGAAACTAAGTTTGTGTAGAAAGCTAAGATGTCACTAGTACAGATTGTGGATAATTTTGAATTCAGGAGATAAGGAATGCTCAACCGGTATATTGTAGTTATTTTCTTCATCTGCAGAAAATTGTATAAGAAATAGCTCAAAAGAAAAGGCACACACTTTCTGAGATGGGACATTCTCCTTTCTTTCACACGGAGGAGAACACTGCTTTGTTTTTTTAAATGTGCTGCTTAACCATGAGCATCATTTTGGTAAATCAAAATGTTTAAGTGATTGCTTTCAAGTTTTACTTATTGATTTATTTACAAATTAGACCACTTTTTATCCTTTTAGATGACATGGCAGGATATGATAAACAATCATATGAAAAACACAATAATAAAGCAGTGAATAAAATCCATAAAATTTAATTTCCAACATATTAAAATGCTGGAGTAAACCAAATAGTTTTTGCCTGGCGCCAAAAAGACCGTAAAGTTGGCACCAGGCACCAGGGTTCTCTAGGGAGAATACTCCATTAATCAGTTAAATATCTAGCCTTAATTTCTATAACACACTTGACGACTTCAGTGCAATGAGTGGATCTTGTCTCTGAATTAGCCGACTCGATTCCAAGACGCTGTTCTCAAGTGCCAACAGAAAATTTCATGTTTACTTTCTCCCATTAGGGAGAAAGCATTCCTTGTCAATTTATGGTCCTTTGAACACAATAGTGCAGCTTGGAAGCAGAGAACCCATGGATATTGTGGGATTCCATCTCTTATAAGACCAATAACCATGGAAGAAGACACGTATTATGGAAGATGCACTCCTAAAAAATATTAAGGGCCACAAACTGACCATAAGTGCCCTACCCTAGTTTTACAGACAAACACAGTCACGCCTGTAATAGAATCAGCTCTCCATATCCATGAGTTCTACATCTACAGATTCAACCAACAATGGCTCAAAAGTATCAGGGGGAAAATCCCAAAAGGAAATCTTGATTCCTAAGGTTCTCTCCGAATGTCATTTGCATTGTTCACCATTTTATATAAGGGATGTCATTCTGCTAGGACACTGTATGTTGAACATCCTTGGATTTTGGTACCCTTAGAGGTCCTGGAACTAAATCCTAGCAGGTGTAGTCTGTTCTTGCCATTTTGTCAGATCCTTGTATAACTTTTTATTTTTAGTTCCATAGTTTAGGGCAGAATCCTGTTGGTGAACTACGTTATTGGTTTTATCATTCCAGGTCATGAAGTGCCTACAAGGGAAAATAATGATGATAATGATACTATTTTTTTATTTCTTACCTGCCTCTCCTCACGTCTTGAGGTGGGGCACAACATAATTAAAACACATCTGATCACCCAATTTCTCCAGCATCTAACTCAATCAGTGTCCCTGCTGTCTTTTTCTTCTTGCTGCTATTGCCCACACTGGCGTACTTATACCAATAGGATTGTGGCCTAGAAAAACTGCTTGTCGCATAACTTCTCCATCAATAAATGTAGGTCTATCAGACTCAAAAGCTATTATAATCGTTATTCTAGTGCATTCATATTTTTAAAAGAAAAAAAGCCTTGGCTCTTCCCATGATATTACTCATAATAATTTCCAGCTTGTTTTCAATTAGTGTTACCAATTCAGGATTAGACACCCAGAAATACCTGCTCTCCGGTGAGCTGACCTGTAACTCATGGGAATGGAAATATAGTTATTAATGAACCACTGACATATTTACCTATTTAACTATCAGTAATTTAATTATCGATCAAGTCTGTCTCATGGATCTTGCCCCTCACTGAGGAATTAATGCTTCAGGATATTAAGCACACTTTGTTCTGATTCAGAAAATCTCAGACAATTGGTTGTTTTTATGAGGACAGATAAACCTCTCATCTGTTGTATTATTTACTCCTAGTCTCATTTCCAATTCATTCCCATTTTTGGGTATGTTTCCCTTCATGAGCTCCCCATGTTTGATTAATACAAAAATATGACGTTTGTGAGGATCATGAGGATAGTAGAAGCAGGGAGACACATATCCAGTTAAGGTCATGTCAACAGTGAGGGAAATTCTTAAATGAAATAGGATTATTAGAGAGCTTGGGACCGCTTGGACAGCTGGGTATATTCAGCCTGGAGAAGAGAAGGTTAAGAGGTGACCGCCCCTATAATGTTGTGACAAGTATAACGATTGTACGTGTTTTAATACTTAATGGTCTATATATTTTAATGTATTTTTATAATCTTGTTGGTTTATTTAATGTTAATTGTTTGTACTGCAATTGTTTGTTTGTTGGCATCTAATGATTGCCCGTTGTAAGCTGCCCTGAGTCCCCCTTTTGGGGATTGAGAAGGACAGGATATTAATGTTCTAAGTAAATAAATAAATACTTGATAACATTCAACAAACATAGTGGGGAAGGTGAGATGAAGTTCAGAGCGAACTGGCAGGAGCTCACCCCAAGTCTCTTTACACATCCAGCCACTGCACGAGAATGCAAAGCAACAACAGTGTCCTCCAGCTTTTTTTTTTTTTTTGGGGGGGGGGGAGGACCAATCAGGATGGAGCAAGCCGTTCAAACCTCATTCAAGTCTTACTAATTTATCCAGGCTAAGAAGAACCGGGAAGAAGAAATACTGTAGTAGTGGGTCTTCTAGTGGCCAAGGCTACACTCTACACTGATCCACAACCTTGCCACCAGGTAAGTTGGGCAGCCCATTTAGTGACAAAAGAGTAGTAATGCTGTTCCAACAAATGAACTGTTGTATCAAAATAGTTATCCACATTTGGGAAGTGGATGTATCTTGATGAATCTCTCCGGGTTCTTTAATCTATTTTAGTTTGTTTGGCTTATTGTTTCCATGGATATTGAAAGCAAGGCCAAAGGAATCATTCATTTGTCATTTGCTAGTTGGACTGTGTCAAAAAGTTAATGAAAGATGTTCATAAATGTACATGGCCTCCTGTGGCACACCATTCAGGTCTACAATACAGTGCTGGACACAAACATGGGGCCTATATTTTTAAAATGTCCATCTCCTCTAAAGAAGCTCAGAATACGGGCAGTCCCCAAATTATAATCAAGATAGGTTCTGTAGGTTTCTTCTTGAGTTGAATGTGTATGTAAATCAGACAGTTACATTTTTAAGTATAACTCCAGCCAAATATATCTATATTATAGCTTTGGATAACATAGGGAAAGATAAACTCCCCTGTGGTGTTTGTTTTGCTGACTGTGCCCCTGTTCAGAAGATTTCACCTCACTTTCTGTCCCTGTGATAATTAGATTTTGAAAAACATGTCTTTCTATGGAAACAAGGATTGGTGATAAACTTCAGTGGAGACCCCCTTTCCCCATGATAACTCTTTCAGGACAGGATTTCCCTTCTGAGGGATAGATTTCTCTCACTTTCTGTTGTCTCACTCTTATTCTTTACTGTGAGTCATTTGTAAGTGGGATGTTTGTAACTTGGGGACTGCCTGTACACCACAAGAAGCATATAAAAGAGAGGAGCGAGTTTGCTTAAAATCCGGTTGCCAGGTCTTCAAAAATCAACAAGTAACAGTCAAAATTAATGGCATGCAGGATTGACAATCAGAAAACAGCAATTAACAAGTTTATATTCTACCTGAATCTCAAATGGTCATATCAGTTTCAGTTAAGCTAGCCACATGTTTCTCTGTAACATGTTATCCATATTCATTAATTTCAAGAAGCATGTATTTCTGTCTCCATGAAGGGCCCACACCTAAAAGTATAGGTGTATTGCATCTTGTTTAGTCTATATAAAATGAAAAGTTTTCCAGCCATCAAACAGGGTAGACTCCTTATAATAAGGGACACCTGGTGACCTTAGCTTACAATCACACAGAAAAATACGGCCACAATATTTCTCTTGATGAATCAAAGTAACCATTATTAGGGTACGTTTCAAAACGGTGTGCTTGCTGGAGATATGTTAAATACTTCTTACACATTTTATTCTCTTCACATCAAGTCATACCCTTAGGAGGTTTCTCCTTTGTAACTACATATTTAAAAAGAAACAATTTCTATTAGAAATCTTCCAGAAGGAAAACCCATTTTTATATAATCAGACTTTCATTACACTTTCTGTTTTAGTGCCTGCTGGGTTTTCTTGTTCATATACGTCCTCATAGATCACCTTATTGTAACAGAAAGTTAGTATCTGCCTCATGTGTGTATCTGTGCATAAGGCCATGTGTACAGATGCAGCCACAAACTAAGGGAGATTCAGATGCCAAATGGCCTCTCCATAGATGGAGGCAAAGCCTACAAGAAGACGTAGAGAGGGAAGCTTATCAGGCAAAGCAGTGTTTATAATAGTATGCCTTCACATAATTTCTAACTTAATGGCTACTCCAAGGCAAATTTATTATGTTTTCTAAAAATGTGCAACTCACTCAGAGTATGTATTCACCCAAGAGCACCTAGTGACTTTCCATGGCAAAGTTGAGAATTGAACCCAGGTCTCCAAAAATGTAGTCCAACACTCAAATCACTACATCATGCTGTCTCTCTTACTAGAATGGAAATAGCACAGTAAAGTGCCTCTAATACCGATGTTTCTCATCATCACCCAAGACAGTGTTACTCAAAGTGATGGTCCTTGGACCATTTGTGTTCCCTGAGCTTGGTTGTTGGTTCTTGCTGAGTATCCAGGAAATAAAGACATAACTGCAGATAATGGACAAAAATACATGGGAAATATCCAAACAGGTCACTCCCATCCCTCCATTTTTCACTTCCTAAAGCAGCATTCAGAATGTGATACAGATGGGACTCAATGAATCTTCAAGAGAGAGCCATTTCTGGAGTAGCATATTATGTATTCTTTTCTTATGTCAGTAGAAAAAGGAAAAACAAGGAGGTGATAGGGCCTCTTCGAGGAGAAGATGGAGCAATGCTGACAGAGGATAGGGAAAAGGCAGAACTACTAAATACCTTCTTTGCCTCGGTCTTCTCACAAAAAGAAAGTCATCTTCAACCTCAGCAAGACGGAGTGGATGAGGGATTTGAGGACATCCAACTCCAAATTGGGAAACAAGTCGTACAGGAATACCTGGCCGCTCTAAATGAGTTCAAGTCCCCAGGGCCAGCTCAACTACACCCAAGAGTATTGAAGGAACTAGCGGAAGTCATTTCGGAACCATTGGCAACCATCTTTGAGAGTTCTTGGAGAACAGGAGAAGTTCCAGCAGATTGGAGGAGGGCCAATGTGGTCCCAATTTTCAAGAAGGGAAAAAAGGACGACACAAACAACTACCGTCCGGTCAGCCTCACGTCGATACCAGGCAAGATTCTGGAAAATATTGTTAAGGAAGTTGTCTGCAAACACTTAGAAACAAATGCGGTCATCGCTAATAGTCAACATGGATTTATCAAAAACAAGTCATGCCAGACTAATCTGATCTCTTTTTTCGATAGAGTTACATGCTGGGTAGATGCGGGGAATGCCGTGGATGTAGCGTACCTGGATTTCAGTAAGGCCTTCGACAAGGTCCCCCATGACCTTCTGGCAAGGAAACTAGTCCAATGTGGGCTAGGCAAAACTACGGTGAGGTGGATCTGTAATTGGTTAAATGGACAAACCCAGAGGGTGCTCACCAATGCTTCCTCTTCATCCTGGAAAGAAGTGACAAGCGGAGTGCCGCAGGGTTCCGTCCTGGGCCCGGTCCTTTTCAACATCTTTATTAATGACTTAGATGAAGGGTTAGAAGGCAGGATCATCAAGTTTGCAGACAACACCAAATTGGGAGGGATAGCCAATACTCCAGAGGACAGGAGCAGGATTCAAAACGATCTTGACAGATTAGAGAGATGGGCAAAAATTAACAAAATGAAGTTCAACAGTGACAAATGCAAGATACTCCACTTTGGCAGGAAAAATGAAATGCAAAGATACAGAATGGGGGATGCCTGGCTCAAGAGCAGTACGTGTGAAAAAGATCTTGGAGTCCTCGTGGACAACAAGTTAAACATGAGCCAACAATGTGATGTGGTGGCAAAAAAAGCCAATGGGATTTTTGCCTGCATCAATAGGAGCATAGTGTCTAGATCTAGGGAAGTCATGCTACCCCTCTATTCTGCTTTGGTTAGACCACACCTGGAATATTGTGTCCAATTCTGGGCACCACAATTCAAGAGAGATATTGACAAGCTGGAATGTGTCCAGAGGAGAGCGACTAAAATGATAAAAGGTCTGGAGAACAAGCCCTATGAGGAGCAGCTAAAGGAGCTGGGCAAGTTTAGCCTGAAGAAGAGAAGGCTGAGAGGGGATATGATAGCCATGTATAAATATGTGAGAGGAAGCCACAGAGAGGAGGGAGTAAGCTTGTTTTCTGCTTCCCTGGAGACTAGGACGCGGAACAATGGCTTCAAACTACAAGAGAGGAGATTCCATCTGAACATGAGGAAGAACTTCCTGACTGTGAGAGCCGTTCAGCAGTGGAACTCTCTGCCCCGGAGTGTGGTGGAGGCTCCTTCTTTGGAAGCTTTTAAACAGAGGCTGGATGGCCATCTTTCAGGGGTGATTTGAATGCAATATTCCTGCTTCTTGTCAGGGGGTTGGACTGGATGGCCCATGAGGTCTCTTCCAACTCTTTGATTCTATGATTCTATGATTCTATGAAAGTAAGGAGTGGTGAAGCTCTGCATTGCTGGACAGTATGTTTGGGATCAGCAATATGATGGGAGGCAAATAGCAGAGGAAACAATACAATTTGGCAACCCCAGAAAAATCAGCACTGGCAAAATTACTGCCTAAATCAGCAATAAAGCTTTAAAAATCCATCAAAAACAACAATGAAGGTGGCCATGTGGGGATTCAAAAACATCTTGGAAGACTGGATGTGGACAACAAATTGCACATCCCTACTATCAAGTGTAGCCTTGGTGTGGCAAGTAGGTTTTGTTTTCCAATAACAATATACAATATGAGCAGAGAAAGAGAATTTCAAACCTGCACATGTCAGCTGCTATAGCCATCCTCTGTTATGCCATGGGAGAGAGGAAAATCAGAAAGCAGTGCTCAAGACTTGGCACAAAAATGAAATAACACAGCACAATTGTTGCATTCTTATGGGCGGAGGTGGTACTCATTGTGTACTCTGTGACTTTTGACACTCAGAAAAGAGCTACGACGAGAGGAAGCTAAAATAAAATAATCACACATGGGGAGTTTAAAAATAGCTTGACTTAATACACTTCTCTGGGTTTAAGACCACATCACTACAATGTTAATTCCAGGGACCTGGTTGCACTCAAGACACTCAAAATCCTATACATGCCTGTTCTCTGCACACGAATTCCATTCATTTCAATAAAACTGAAGCATGCAGAGTTATAGTTCCAATAATCACCATAACGTGGCTATTTTTGACCAGTTACACAATAGCAGCAATGCCCACTTCAGCATTCTCGGTAAAAGCCGCGCCTTTTAATTTTATCTGGCAAAATGATTCTGCTTCATGTTTCAGAAACTTTGTTTTTCTTTGTTTTAAGCTCTACATATGAAGAAGTGCTGGACCTGGCCAATGTTTTGCAATGTGTATGCCCTTTAAAGTATTTTTCTTTATGAATGTATTTTTCCCTTTGCAAGTTGTGTGTGAGATAATGGCCAAACTTATATATCTTTGGTGGCCAAACTTATATATCTTGTTTTTATTAACATACTGGGGAAACTAGCGAGGTAGGCTTATCTGTTCTCAGTTTTCCCCTCTGTTTTGTTGTCCAACACAGATTTGGGAGTCAGCTGCTGCTTACCTTACCTGTTATAGGAAAGCACACATGGATACAATAGATTCAGCTGAAGTAGAACTCCTCTCACTGCTGAAACTTTATTTCATTGTTTACTTCAGATGCACCATGGCAAATTGACACCAAAAATCTGTGTTTCTTCAGCCTTCCATCATCATCCTCTCAATACCAATGCTAGTATGGTATAGTAGCAAGAGCATTGGACTCTAGAAACCAGGGTTCAAATCCCGGCTCGATTATGAAACCATTGGGTGGCCTTGGGCAAGTGAAGTTACATTCTCTCAGCCCTAGAGGAACGCAATGGCAAACCTCTTCTGAATGAATAATGCTAAGAAAACTCCCGTGATACATTCTCCTACACATAGTAGGTCAGAAACAACTTTAATGCAGACAGCAAAGATCAGGTGGAGTTCAGAGCTGAGATTTGGAATTATACTAAAATCAAACTGAACAGTCTTCAAATTAGCCCGAAGTGAATCACCATTTGAACTACACATTTTGTGGGTAGTGCACATTCTACTTTGCACCTCTTGACAGATAAGCAAATGGGTGTAAAAGACTGTGAACACACACATTGACACCCCTGACTCAGAACGATACTCAGAGAACGAGGCTCACTGTAAATGAAATACCTGGAACACAGGAAATTTGCCTCTACTGTTCAAAAATATCCCTTATGAACAGATCTGTAAGTTTTCTCACATCTCTGCAAAAAAAAAATGTTCATGAACATGTAAATAAAAATCTGGAGCTACTGACTATTGTTTTGTGGTTGGCATTCTAGGTCTCTAAGGTAGAGCAGGAAGATAGGTAGAAAAGATTTGACCAAAAAAATGTGTGAGTCTTTGTTCTGATAATTTTCTCATAAATTGCTTCAGATAATTTCCACTTACACCAACACTGTGGGCTTCAAGATCAGTCCTGAGACAGATTTTGAGGATAAGTACACATTGACTTCCTTTCTGAAACGGCTTCCTTCCCTGTCACATTTATTAACTTCAGACACTTATCTTGTATAACTTCCCCCACTACTGAAACAAGAAAATGTCTACCTTGCACTGTAGATCAATTAGCAGATCTGTGCTAACAAGAAATCAGTCATTGAAGGGAAATACAGAAAACTGTGTGGGGCTAAGAATTAGGAAGAAACCCTCCTCACCAACCTTAAGTCGAGACAGGTGCCATTTCCCATGCTAAGCAGTAAAACCAAAGAGAAATCTTATGCGGTCATCATCTTACTTCTGTCAAATGCTTTAGAAACAAACAAAGAAAGAAACTCTCTACTTTGTGTTGTCTAAATGTTGCCCTTACAGGTAAAGTTCATGGTAAATTCCTTCCCTGTGATTTTCAGCTGGGTTTTCCACATTCATACCCATCGATTCAGCTGTATTTGCATATATGAGATTAAGATTTCTAAAAAAAAGGTTGCGTATGAATCACAGACTTGCAGGATGAATCATATTTATTGTACCAGACCTTTATAGTGTTGTTGTGTGATTTATATTTAATAACCCAAGTGGCTTATAATAATAAAAATACAGTTTAATAACCCACAAGAAGAAAGCAGCTTCTTGTTAAAAGGAGTGACAACAATAGCAGCAACAGTAAAAAATATCAATATAAAAAGATCTGTAGTATCTATTTCTAGCCGTACTAAATCAGCATGAAGCTTATCATAAAAATCATACATTTAAAGCTTGCTTCATGGTTTCCAAATGAACATGCTGAATTCGTTACTTGCAAAATCAGTATAGTTGTTGATGCCTTCAGGTAATTTCCAACATACGACGACTTTAAAGCAAATTTATCACAGCATTTTATGGGACTAAGAGTATATGCCCCACACAACGTCACCTAATGGGTTTCCATAACTGAATGGGGGGATCAAATCCTGATCTTTTGAGTTGTAGTCCAATGCGCAAACCTCTGCACCATGCTAGCTCTAGCCACAATGCCCCTTTATATGCTTTGCCTCTTTAAGCATATTTATTTCTATATTGGGATGGAGAACCTGTGACTGTTCAGATGCCATTGTACTACAGGTATTATTATTCTTGACTACTAGTCATTCCGGCTGGGACTGATAGGATTTAGGATCCAATAACATCTGGAGAAGCACAGGTGGTCCTTTCTTTTCTTTTTTCTGTGTTGCATTGTAGACCATGACAAGTTGATATTTGAATCAAGATTACAATTTGGCCTTGAATCAGGTCCGGCAGCCTTTGAATCAGTCCTAGCTGAATAACACTGTTTTCTGAGTTGCTGAACTGAGATCTGAACTGTTTCTCTTGTCTGGTACACAACCAAATTTTCAACTACCATATACACTTCAATGGGTGAGTAAGGGTGACACTGCAATCCTTTGAACAATTACCACAGTCAAAGAATAGAAGAAATGAACCTCCTTTCCTGGAGTGATATAGACTGTGAAGCATGTTACTTCCCTATAACAACTATTCAGCTGAATAGATTAAAAATTGTAAACATCACAGCAAACTAGAAATCATACAGTAAATGGCTAACTTCTGTAGTCATATCATAATTCTATAGCCATATCAAACTCCTGTCATTGTGCAGCATGGATACAGCTCTGATCTCTGATGGTTTGGTGGGGCCATGCATCTTCCATGTGAGCTAGCTCATTGTTTTGAGTTTTCAGAATAGTTATGAAGACATCAGGTGTCATTGTCTTTCCATCTGCCTTTGGCTAAAGTTGCTCTGGGTGTGATTGCCACAACTCCCCTGATTTCACAGAACATTTGGCCAGTCTGGGCACACTGTTGAGAAGAGGAAAACTGTCAAATCTGAATGCTAGGTGCTGTGAGCATTCGATGTAAAAGGAAGTCCCTTCATCTACGGCAGTCCGCCAGGTGCTTCTGAAACGATGCCTTGTGGGTGCAGCTTGGTTGAGCGGTTCTGAAGCCCTTTTGCTGGAAAAGGAGAGACATCTCTAACTGCTTATACTGTCGGGTATGCTGTAGCCAGGCCAAGAAAGCTTAGAAATCCAGTTCTGCATTGGCTTATCTCATTCCAGTGAGCTGAAAGGAAGCCAGAGAGAGCTAACTGCTTTTCTTGTTGTCCTTTCTCAAGAGGACTCCAGCCAACTTGATCATTCACAACTGCCCCTTTAATAGGACCTGTGCAGCCGAGGGGGATTTCCTGGCAGAGTCATCAGACTGCAGGCGAATGCTTTTGGTCTTCATCCAAGTCGCTTTGTACCCCTGCTTTTGTTGAGGGGGAAAAAAGGCATATTCAGTGACAGTACTGTGTAATTTGTTTTGGTGGTAGCTCTCGGCATTCACCTAGCTGAATAGGCTCTGTACCTAGGTTTCCCCCTTCCCTCCCAATTAAATTGCTCTCCTACTTTCTGCTGTTTCTTTTGTTTGTTGATTGTTCTTCCTCCCCAGCCCCTGCTTCCAAATGCATTTGCCAATAGTGCTTGCATCAAAGTCACACAAAACATACCGGTGGAGAATTCACACATTCCCAGTAGTGTTATTGTCAGAGAGCCAGAGCATAATACAAATACCAGCTTTCTTAAAATGGTACTTGTCATTCTCCTGAGACTTGCTCTCAGCATATTTATGCTTGCATGGCAGGGGGTTTGACTGGATGGTCCTTGTGGGCTTTTCCAACTCTATGATTCATATTTGTTTTGGAAGTACGAGATGGTGAAAACTACATTAACAGGATTCTTGCAGAAACATTTCTCTCACTTTCATTTTTCTGAAATACCTTCAGTAGTTGGCATTTAGGATTAGAGATTTTACAACAGTGTGGTAGCCACCAATAACAACCACCTGGATGCAATCTTATTTGATAAACACATGGCATCAACCAGATGATTGCCCTTTTTTAAAGAAAAGGGGCAACTTTAGATCCCAGAACTGAATCGAGGTGTCTTGAGATTTTAGCTGACTACTTCAAGGTTCCTCAGACAGTTCTCCTTCTTCACTTGGTGATTTTCCCAGGTTTTGCACACTTTACCCCATTTCAGTCTAAAAATTTGGAAAATCTCTTCTAAGTGTTATTTACTCTTTGTACTCTGTCACTTTTTTTACTTTGTCTCTCTCTATTAATGGAAGGTAGTTTCCAAAAAAATATTTGAAATGGAATTTGGCCAGCACAAGGTTCATGGCAAACCAGAAGGCC
Organism: Anolis sagrei; assembly: GCF_037176765.1. NCBI lineage: Eukaryota > Metazoa > Chordata > Lepidosauria > Squamata > Anolidae > Anolis > Anolis sagrei. Next base: position 208,671,078 of record NC_090021.1, on the reverse strand, counting down.
TCCTTTAAGGGATTGGATGGACTCAGTGCAGTTCAATGCAGTTAGGACTTCATCAGGTGGCCGGGGGAAAGCAGAGGGAAAAGTCTTACCCCATTCTCTCCTGTCTTTCCCTGTTTCCTGGAATAGGCATCTATCCCATGTCCTTTCACTGTCTTCCCCCATCTTTCCACCACTTTATCCTGTCTTCCTCGGTCAAGAGTTGAATGACACTTGCCTCTGTTTAGAGGTCTTTGGGCTCCGTTTCCTTCCACTTGGGAAACAGAATAACACAGAGTTCCACCAGAAGTGCCCTGATGGCCTCCCAAGCACATGGAAATGGAACCAAAGACTGCTTGATTAAGTTCTTAATATACATTCTGAAACTGATTATATGGCAATGTGGATGAAGCCCAAGTGGAACTCTGAAGGAAAGGTGACAAGAAAGCAGACTCCAGGGCAGTTGTGAGGCACTGAGTAGTACAAGCAGACAGTTTATATTTCTAATAGTCAGTTGTAAGTATTCTTAATCAGTAAATGTATGCTTTTTCCATATACTTATGACCTTGATAGTTTTAATACAGGCAATCTGCATTAGACAAGGAAGGACTTGAAAGCACACAATAATTGCATCTTCCTCATTTCAATGCCATTTGAATAGATGTGACCAGTAGCGATCCCAGAACTCTGTAGTGGTTTGGACAGCTGGATTGCGCCCATTTTGGCCTGATCCCCTGACAGACACTATCACCATAACCAAAGGAAGAGAAGAACTGATCCATGTGTTGCCACTGCCATTAACCACTGGCCATAGAGCTCTGTTTGAGCTCCTGGTCATCACAGTTGTGTCTAATGATGTCAGAACGAGGCACCCATAGCCACTGGAGAACTTTATGACCAGTGGGGAAAGCTGGTAGCTGTGATATGGAGGACAGAGTGAGAACCCAGTGGGACCAACACTGTCTTGGACTGTCTAGAGCAGGGGTCCTCAAATTTTTTAAACAGAGGGCCAGGTCACAGTCCCTCAAACTGTTGGAGGGCCGGATTATAATTTGAAAAAAAAAATGAATTCCTATGAACACTGCACATATCTTATTTGTAGTGCAAAACCACTTAAAACAATACAATAATTAAAATGAAGAAGGATTTTAATAAATATAAACTAATTCGTATTTCAATGGGAAGTGTGGGCCTGCTTTTAGCTGATGAGATAGGATTGTTGTTGTTGTGTGCTTTCAAGTAGGTTGCCCCTGAGCGAGGGCCAGGTAAATGACCTTGGAGGGTTGCATCCGCCCCCCGGGTCTTAGTTTGAGGACCCCTGGTCTAGACACTGGCCTCTGATTCGGCATCTATGTGTTGGATCTGGGGCCTCTCTGGGTCAAATTTATATTACAGCAATTCACCAGTGTACAGACAGTTTGTCTTAACAGTGACAGGACTGTCTCGAAACATTCAGCCTTCAGTGGGGTAGCAAGGATGTATTTGTGTGCACAGTGCAATTTCTACTATTGATTGACAGAGAAAGCACACCATCCTACATTATTCTTCCAGAAAAGCTATCAAAAACATGCAAGACTTCAAGCTAATTTTACTCCAAATAAAGTTGAAATTAAAAGCACAGCAAGCTAAACTGTAGAAAAGCCTCCTTGTGTGGCAACTTCTTAGGAGACCTGCTCTTTTTCCATCTTCAAATAATAGGAGGGCAAAAGTGATGACATCCAGAATGTCATGTTTTCCTTAATTTTCCCCCAAAGAAAAATAAGTTTCCTGCCAGAGGAAAAGAAAGCATAAGAAAGCAAATAACTTTCCTGTGAACGATTTCAGCTTTTTTGCGAGCCTTTCCTTGCTGGGCAGAAACATGGTGATCTGAATTATATTTAACCTTTGTGAAACTACATATACCAAAAAGAAGGTTTCCTTGTTGTGAAATGCACTATGTTATCAGTGAGTCAGAAAGCTTTGCAAGTTGCGTGTGGTTGACCAACAAAAAATATTAAAATGTTGTAGAAAACTTGCCTGTGCTTTGAGGTCTGTTGGGAAGTTGCTTCTCTCTGCCCCATCAGTCTCACAGGTAAATGTGGTGGGAAAACAGGAAAGGGCATTGTAAGGCCCCTTCCACACAGCTATATAAAACCCACATTGAACTGGATTATAAAACAGTGTGGACTTAGATATTCCAGTTCAATGCAGATATTGTAGATCATCTGCCTTGATATTCTGGGTTATATGGCTGCGTGGAAGAGCCCTTAGTGGCTGCCCCAAAGCTCTGGGTTTTACCTGCCATCTGTCCCATTTTCATCTCACAATTTTTTCATTCTCAACAGACTTTTGAACACTAAATGTACAGTTCATCCCATCTAAGTGATGTGCTGAATATTGTATTAGTTATTTTTGGTTCTGATGTTCTTTTTCTTTAATGGTTATGTTTTAACAGTTTTAATGGAGCCCCCAGTGGTGCAATGGGTGAAACCCTTGTGCTGGCAGGGCTGCTAACCGATAGGTCAGCTGTCTGAATCTGGAGAGAGAGCGGGTTGAGCTCCCTCTGTCAGCTCCAGCTCTCCATGTGGGGACATGAGAGAAGCCTCTCACAAGGATGGTAAAACATCAAACATCCAGGCATTCCCTGGGCAATGTCCTTCGGATGGCCAATTCTCTCAGACCAGAAGGGACTTGCAGTTTCTCAAGTTGCTCCTGACACGAAAAAAACTGTTTTAATGTTTCTTAGTTTACGTACTTTTTTTACTTTTTAAAAATTATTTTAACTTTTTTAATCCTGAGCTGCAACTCTCCTTGCTTTCCAAACTGAGAATAATGGAAAGATAACAATAATAGAAAACGTTTAGGTAATCCTATCAATACTTCTATTTTACCATCATATTAGAGGTGAGGTGGTGAGACGACACAATCAGGAATGCAATGTTGGATTTCAATGGGGGAAATGCAAGAGGATTTGGCAGACCATGACCAAGATACACAGCAAGCTTCAAAGACCTCCTTCTTAATGCATACGAGTTTTTTTTTTAAATAGGAGGAGTGTATTTTAAGAACACTTTGCTGACTTACTTATTAGATCTTATAACTGGATGTAACTTTAGCAGGATCATCATCGTAGAATGATGTTCTTCAACAAATAATGTGATGCTTTTGAACACAGATATCTATGCATAGGCATACAGAACCAGTGAAAGAGCAATGCAGTAATGTAGGATCTTAGGACACTAGGGTGCAATAAACACAATGGGCAACCATGGGCAAGTCATGTTCTCTCAGTGTAAAGGTAGGCATTAGCAAATACCTCTGAATAAATCTTGCCAATTAAAGCTGACAGATTTGTCTCAATGTTGTCTATGGGCCCCATCAGAGGGGCAAATTGCCCATCGTATGACACTTTCACTTCACTTGCGACACTGAGCCCATCGGCTCCCATCCCACAGTGTCAGTCTACTTCCGGCTGGGCTCCATGGAGCAAGCGAAGTGAAAGCATGGAAAGCCACCATTGTGGCAACCATGGTAGGAAGTTGGCTGGCAGGTGTTTTTCCTTGTTGTATGGGGTGAGGGGGAAGGTGGGCAAATTCCATCCGTAATGTGATGAAGTCCTTAGTCAGAAATGATTTGAAAACACACAACAAAGATTAGTGCCCGTGGTTATTGGTGGTCTCAGTGACCATGGAGCAGTCAATCCACTCCAGGTTTCAATGTAAACTTCCAAGGGGCCATTCCAGGAGCTTGACCGTACTCACAAATTGGTTTCATACATTGGATATCTCATTTAGAAGTCTGCACTAAAACAAAAAGGGAATTAATCCTCTAACTCACAAGGGAGTCACCAGCAGATACAGTGTATCTGCTGTATACTGTAAAACCCATCACTCTATCTGTGTTTACTTTAGATTTTACTGTGGGACAACAGTATCTATTCATTTTCAGGAGAAAATTAAAATAACCTTGCTGCATCATGGTGGCTCAAGCGTTTTTATGAGGTTTCCTGCTTCATACTACCAGCTGTGTTGCCCACCTCTATCTAAACTGCTCAGGGGCCCCAACAGAGATGATACAGCACACGGCCATACCTATCTCTCCAGGACAGCTTTCCATGGACGATGAAGGGTGCAAAATTAACCCACAGCCCCCTTTAAAGGAAACACCTTATCAGCTTGCATTTCCAACCTAGGCACTAGTCTATATTTGATTATTAGAAAGAAGACTTGCTGAAGAAATGCATGAAGCTAAACATGGCACTTTTTCCTTTTCTAAATGGTTTCTTGACTACTGAGAGACAATGCAGAACAGTTTCCCTTCATTTTGAAATATATACATTACTAACCAGAACTGCGCATATTGCTAGCAGTGCCATGCTCTCTGGGCTTCATCACACCAACCCACTATTCCACATTTGTTGCGGTAGTGTACATAATGGATACATGCCCAAATGAGCATCTTTAATATTACACTTCTGTTCAGTAGTGCAATTGTACCCCACACTGGTCTTTTGCAAACAGTTGTAACCCTGCTTTCCTGCACTATTCCCTATCCACATACCTTGGACTTTATGGCTATTTGCATTTATTTTTTTAATTTTTGTGCATTAGTGAAATTCCAGCATTTTAAAATTTTTTAATAGTATATATGAAATAAATGCAAAGCAAACCCCTTGAGAATAGTAAAAAGAGAGGGAAGGAAATGGAAGGGGTCCATTGCACTGTGGTGGGTAATGGAAACGTGGTAGGATGTAGAACAGTGGTTCTCAACCTGGGGTCCCCAGATGGGGTCCCCAGATGGGGTTCCCAGAAATCCTAACAGCTGGTAAACTGGCTGGGATTTCTGGGAGTTGTAGGCCAAAAACATCTGGGGACGCCAGGTTGAGAACCACTGATGTAGAACAACTGACAGATTTTGTCCTTCAATAGTTAAGGACAGGAGTATCTTGGGGGAAGTAGGAGCAAATTGGTAGTGGAGTGGACACAGCTTTGTGTGATAGCTGTACTGCTGGTTTTCCCATCTCATGTGTGAATGCATTGCATGGGTCACAACTTAGGGATCTACCACACATCCTTAAATTTATGTTATTTCTTTCCTTATTATCTTCTCCTCCTTCCACAGTTCATACATGATCCAGAGTTTTAAAAAAATCCCATTTTAAACTAATTAGTTCCTATCTCTTATAGTGTTTTCTGGTGTTTCATTATAATACACAATGTTTGAAAGCTGACACACAGTATTCCTTATTCCATTGCTTACGATTTTTCATGACTTATTTTTAAAAAATCCTTGGAGACAGTGACATGAAATTTGAACAATTTCAGTTAGAATGCTCAATTAAATGTTAAAAAATGTTCTTTTAAAATAGCTTGGAAACATAGTTGGAAAATATTACTGGATAATCTAATGTTTCCATTTATTGTGTTACATTTGAAATGTCAATTGACTATGTCCTGCTTGGCTATCTCCCCCCAAAACCTGAGAAGTAGTACATAAGAGGTAACTTTCTAGTTGCGAGTTTAACATGATGTGGCATTAGAGACTTCTAAAGGCTCCTTCTGATCCCAGAATTTCACATGATGGAACCATGACAGTTAAAGTGGACCTTCAGCCCAGCTCCCCCACCCACCTAGTGGATCGAAAACAGCAGTGTGAATAAATGAATTGGAACTGTATTAAGCGGAGAGGTATTTTAGGCATAGCGTTTCAGAGGAAAATATACGAACGAAGAAAGCTCTTCGGCAAGGAGATGGAGCGACAGCATCCCCCGCCCATGACCAGAACTGAGCACAGCCTCCAAAAAATACCGAATGATGAGAAAAAGCCTAAATATACCTCTATCTGTTGTCTCTCTTGTCATTGTATAATTGGTATTGAATCTTTGCCATGTATGTGTTCTGTGATCCACCCTGAATCCCCTTCTGGGTGAGAAGGTTGTAATATAAGTACTGTAAATAAATAAATAAATAAATAAATAAATAAATAAATAAACCATTCTAAATTTGTAATATGAAAAACCCAATAAAAGCCTCCTCCAAAATCATCACAAGAAATCTAAGGGAGGCTAAACTGAGAAATACTCAGTGAGCCACCCAACTGGAGCCTGCTCATTGTAGGTAAGAAAAGAAATAGGCCAAAGGACTTGAAGACAACTGATAGAAGAAGCCACTGGCACTCTCTCTTTCCATTTTTAAGGGGTTTTGAAAGTTAATGATTTTTTTTACCTCATCCTTCTTCAAGGACTTGAAGTCAACAGACATGGTTCATCTCTTTTCTTCCCATGTTACCCTCATAGGCCATATATTAAGATGAAGGGAGGGATGACTCGTTCCAGGTCCCCCACTAAGGCTACATCTAAATTGCCTGCTTAATCTGGAATCAGTCTAAACCTGATCCAGCTGTCCACTAAGTCATATGCAAACTCTGGAGTATCCCCCAAAATTGCTTAATGAAGAGCGAAGTTAAGTACACAAAACTCTGTATACTTACCAGAAGTACCCATCTCTCATGAAGACTACCCATGTCAGATTTGGGATGACTCTTTTTTAACTACTGTAGACAAAGCCCCAGGTTTCAGAGCTGACTAACAGCTTGAGCTTTGCAAAGCTACAATTTAATGATTGAAAAGGGAATGTTGGATCACATGTTGCTCCTGTATGGCAGGGAGCTGGGCTAGATGGCGTGTGTGATCTCTTCCAACTCTATGACTCTTCGATTCTAGGTGTCTGTGAAGATAGAGCAGATCAGATGAAACCAGTGTTGAATATATTTAAACAAAAACTTTGGCTCTCATGATGTAAAGCCTCCATAACAAGGAAACAATTCCATCAAGCTATATTCCATTAAAGTCTATAATAGAATGAAAGGAGGAGGAGGAGCCCCACTCTCTGGTTCCCTATCTTTCCTGTCTTGAGTGAGCATCTACACGAGATTTCTGCTCATGTTCCTTTGTATCTGAGTAGAACTTTTTGTACAAATGGAATCCTTGTTAAAGCGGCCTTATGGGAGTTTTCCCTTGCACTGAAACGAATGCCAGGAGAAGCTTCCTGAAGCTTTTATTTCTCAACATGAGCAAGTTCCTCCTAGATGTGATCCTGTTCAGGCAAGGTACCATAATGCTCTGCCAATTGTGGGCCATTTTACACAGCCCTTTAGGTAGCACAGCATCAGCCTCTAAGGACTGTGAGGTGGCAGCAATTTCATGCAAATGGAAGAAAGCGGTGTCGAGTGCTTTACTTACTCCGGCCCTCAGTACTTCTTCAATTTAGACTCAAGTTTGCTTCCATTCCCATGTTCCGATGGTGCTATTTCATTCTGTCGCTGTAAATTACTGGCGCTGGAAATGCTGACTCAGGAAATGGGTTATAGCTCTTGAAGAAATGAATCCCACATTATGTCAAAGTGCTTCTGCTGCAGTTTATGTTGTGTCCCTCAGCATGAGTCATTGTCACACATTTTGAAGGCCAGCGTTACACATCAGAGTCTTCAGGGTGTCAGCTTTTCTTGTTCTTGCAATCTTTGTGGGCAGATAATGTTGTTAGGTGACTTTTGCTTAATTTTGCGAGTGTCAGGTTGTGATTCGAGGGCTTACGCTCCTGCGTAACGGCCGTAGAAATGGAGCAGCTTGTTGAACTCCACTTTCCTAATTAGTTCACTCAGGCTGCCTATATATCGGCAAGTATGGAGCATGACAGGGTGTCATTTTTTATTTCAGAAACCTCTTGAAGGGGAGAAAATTATTAAAGTCAGGAACTGAGAGTGGAACATTAAGTAGGCCCAAAAGCTCGGTTGAAAAAAAATCCAACCTAATGTTATTAATAATAGTTTTGCAGGGAAATCCCCAGCCAATTCTGAGAAACCAGGTAAAATGATCTGGGTACTGAAGGAGTTATCTAAAGAGCTCTGCCTTTGCAATCACATTCATTCATTGACCTATGAATCTTCATTTATCATGGACAGTGACAGCACATTGCCCCAGTTTTCTTCTTTTCTGTTCCCTGGAAGCTTCAGCCTTCTGGGTAACTTTATGGAATCAGGGGACAGAATACTAGAAATTGCTTTATGTGGGTTTTTCCCAATCTAACATGTTCCAGATATGTTGAACTTCAAGTCCCATACTCCCTGCCAGCATAGCCATTGCAAAGTACAGGCAATGCACTTACAAAGGATTCCCCCAGGCAGTAACAAGCCATACCTAAAAACTGTCAGGCCATCAAGTACTGATCAAGGTGGCCAATTGAAACATTCACACCTAGCTCCAACAGACAAGAGTTCTTTCTCCCACCCTGGACTTTCCACAGATATATAAACCACATTTTCCTAGTTTGCAACAGATCTCACAACCTCTGAGGATGCCTGCCATAGATTCAGGTGAAATGTCAGGAGAGAATGCTTCTAGAACATGATCACATTGCCCGAAAAATGTACAACAACCTAATGCACATACTATTAGGGCAGGACAGGAAACACATACAGGAAGTCAGTGTTGGATTCACAGCAAAACCCTTCAAGCCCTCCTATGTCCTCTTATCTGTTTGCAGAAGGTGAATATATCAGCAAGCCGGATGGAGACTCTCACAACCACAATTTCCTGCAAACTGTAATTGCAATATTTTAGTGCTAGAAGTGTCCATTACCTCATTTCTTTTTCTCAGCATAGCCTCACAGTTTGCATTGTAATGTACAGAAGGTCTCATTTCTGGTCTTGCATAAAAAGACCCACTAGGTCCAGACATTATTCACAGCTGACCAAAATCTAACAGATTAAGTGTGTATCTACATTGTACATGAATGCAGTCTTACAGCATTTCAACTATCATGGTTCGATGCTATGGAACCATAGGAGTTGTAGTTTTCAGGGTGTTAGCCTTCTCTGTCAAAGAGTGCTGATGCTTCACCAAACTGCAAATCCCTGGATTCCATAGCCTTGGGAAATGGCAATTAAAGCGGGGTCAAACTGCCTTAATTCTAAAGTGTAGCTGCACCTTCAGTCTAAACAGAATTCAGCTTCAAACTCTATCTTGGCTTTCTCTGGAAATTTCTGCATGATGCAATCCATCCCTGACTTGCCATGGCCTTAATCCCTGGCTACAACCATCAGCATGAGAAATGAGACATTCTGAGGCAGCTGCCTACTATTGTCCACATAACCTGGCAGCAGATCTGTAGGATTTCAAATATGGGTCTTTGGCAATGTGACCTGGAGGTGCCACATCCTTAAACAGAGATATTTTGCGCACAAAATAGGTGCTCTAAAGTTCACCTTCCATTTCAGATAGATGTACCACATACATCTGGCTGAAAGGGAAACACTTTGTGGCTGCCTTCCAGTGTGGCTCTGAAATAGACCACACACATATACACACAAACAGTGACATGATAGGAAATGTCATTAATTCTATTTATGCATTGTACTTTTAGCTTAAAAGTATTCCAGAACAGCAGTTAAAAGACCAGTTAATTGTAAAGACAATGCGCACACACATACTGCTTAAAATTTCTCTCTGACCTTTACACTATACCTTGGGTAGCACTCATCAAGTTCTATGTAAAACCATAACAAAGGCACTGAGCTTGAGCTTGCCGGCCAACTAGACTTTGTAGACATTCTCCCACACTGAGAGAAAGAAAAATAATTCACTGGCACCGATTTTGTCTTCAACATGTATGAAGATCAGGAATCTCTCCCCTTGCTTTACTCCACCCACACTCATGACTCTGTCCCTCTCAGATCTTCTTTGTTTCATGCTGGGAACACAAGGGAGCAGATTGTTTTGGCTAGAATGAGAAGGACACAGATGTTACCACCTGTTGCATGCGCCTTCCTTTCCATTGGCTCCTGTGACGCTTCTAAACATTCACTGAAGGAGGAAAACGATGACCCTTGGCACTACTTAGCACCGAGCACTAAGCAGTGGTGGGTTTTCTTTCTGTCCAGGTTGCCATCCTGATGCATGCCCTGCTAACTTTCTTTGGAGCCGTGATCTGTGCCAACACAGGACCCAGTTTTGACACAGCTTCTCCTCTGATTTCAAAGACAGGAAATATCCTTGGACAAATCTGCTTTGTCAAGGTTGAAAACGTTCCACACCACAGATGGCGACCATAAGGTGCAAGCGCGTTTCCCGATGAACTGGAGATGCCCTGCCCATTTGCTTCACTTCTCAAGGCTGGAGGGAGGGGGTCACCTTCTCTCTCCCCCTCCCCAAATTTGTGGAGTGAGATAATTTGCTCAAAACAGTTTTTTCAGTTTAACTCCTCAGTTCTGTACTATTCATGGCATCCCAGCTACTGTGAATTTGACCATGTGGATCTCCATTTCAAACCAGCCTCCTTGTAGCACATTTTGCAGCAGTTTTCCCCCTTAAAAGTTAAGAAATGTGGAGGTGGTAAACAATGTGTGTATGTATGCAGAATATTGCAATGGTTCACATTTCTGCTCAAGGCTCACTTGAGGATCGTAAGAGATGACTCACTAGTATTGCCATTAAAAGAGTTGTAAGCTATGGCAGTTTTCTGTGCCTAAAAGGTAAAGTTCCCACTAGCTTGAAATCTAATCCTTTGGTAGGTCAAATGTTGCATTGCTTTGATATTGAATGATGATAGGAGTTTCCCATAGAGCAAATGGGGAGATTTTCAACCCTTTGTGTATGCATGGATCAGAGAGACACTGGTAAGAGCTGGAAAGGTAAAAGGTGTGACTTTTCCTTTCCTCTGAAACAATGGCTCTTTAAGAAAATATTGGCACTGCTATGCTGTCCTCCTTGAACAAAATAAAGTAAAACAGAGTCTCTAAAAGTGTGTAGAAAACAATTATAGGATTCTCTCACTAGGCAGGCTGGAGTGATGACTAGGGAGTTGGGTTTAAAAAAAAAACCCCTAGCATTTCCAAAACCCACAGAAAGTACAATTTTGATCACCTCACCACAAAAGGCTATGTAGATCCTTAAAATGTCAGAGAAAAGTGGTACCACTGAAATGATCACGTGCCTGAAGGAATTCCCCTTTGAGGAAAAGCAGTTTGTGTTTTTACTTGAGAGGGCATAATCCTAGAAATAGGCATGGCGTATGGAGGATGAGGATTTCCCACTCCTTTCCTACTTCCTCCCTGATACCACATACTATAATGGTCTCCATTCATCTAATGAAGATGAATGGACCAACACATGAAGAATATCTTCCAGATATTTAAATGAATTTGTTACCACCAACCTTTACAAAAGAATTATTTTATTATTTGGAGAAGAATACTGTACTTACAATGTCCTTGTGGTTTCTTTCCAGGCTTGTCTTTGACCAATGAAGGAAATGAGATTCTAGACTAGGTAGACCTCTGGTTTTTAAAAGTACCGCAAAGGAGATCTTTGCTTCTTGTTTGTGAAGTAGTTTGTGGTACTAGGAATCTACAACAGTCATGAGTGCCATATCCATATTAAAACATAAGGGGCATATACAACACAGAGCTAATGCAGTTTGACATCGTTTTGACTGATGTGGCTCATTGCAATGGAATCTTGGGATTTGTAGTTTGGTACGTCATTCGCATTCTTTAGCAGAGAAGGCTGAAGGCCTTGTAAAAGATTTCATAGCATAGACCAGTTATGGTGAAACTTTTAGCGATGGAGTGCCCAAATGAGAGGTGGGTGAGAGAGGATTTTGGGTACTGGGAGAGTGAGCAGAGGCGAGTGGGGAGGAAGTGAGCAAGTGGGCAGGCGAGTAAGTGATGGGTGGCCAAGCAAGCATAGGTGTGGGTGAGCAGTGGGTGGGCAAGTGGGCAAATGAGCAAGGGGGCAGGCACACGGGTGGAGGAGAAGGCGAGCGAGCAGGTGAGCAGGACGGCAACTGAGTGGTGGCTAATGGTGTGTGTGCCAAAAGAGAGAACACTGTGTGCCCCTTCTGGCATATGTGCCATGGGTTCACCATCACTGACATTGAGCCATAGTTGTTAAAATGGCTACAGTGTCTGAGCTTAGTTAAGGCAGCAAACATCTTTAAGGAGGAAGAACATACAAAGCAGATGAGTCTGCAACTGTTTGTTAGCTTCTGCCTTCCTATACTTTCCCTCCTGCTGAATTTATTGAGTGAAAATCAACTTTTTCACTTTGAACTTAGTTTGTAGCCATTAAAATATGCTGAGCAAGAAGGGTAAAATGGGAGGAAGAAGAGAGATAAGCTGAGACATTTTATAAGTAGCTGAAAAAGTGGGATGACACAAAATTAATCTGGAGTATTCATTTGCCAACTTGGGAATGGTTGCAGTATGCATTCTATGCTTCCGTGTTGCTTTAATGCATGTCCAACTTTTACACAGGTAATGAAACAATAAGGTGACAACAAAGTCATTTAAATCACCAATGCTTTCCCTGCCAACTGAGATCCAAGTAGCCTGGACTTTCCCACCACTCAGCAAAGGGGAAGTGGGAGATTACATAAAGTGGGCACCTCTGATTGAAAGACCCTCTTGGTCCAATTTCCCCCTTGTGCCATTTCCTTTGTTTCATTGTGGAAACACAGTTTCTGAATTCCAGCATTGTCAGATTTATAGACGTCCACTTCCTGACTAAATAGGGACGTAACAACAAAATAAAGGCATGTAAATCAAATAAATATCTCACATATTCTCTCTTTCAGTGGCTTGGTTCTGAGGTATTCAAATAATAACGAAGAGGAATTTATTGTATGTCAGCAATAATATGTGCGCTCCCATATGAATCCTGGGATCTTTCAAAGTGTGAGTAAAGTAAACATTACTCACCACCTTAACCTGGAAATACATCTATGCATTTACAAATATGTCAGGGGGAAATAAACCGATCCTTCTGTGGAACAAGGTCGAGTGGAGACTGACAGGGATAAAGGAAATACAGAGGTGAGGAAGCTGTATAATTATTTAAAAGGTTTTTAAAAGACAAAGTGGAAATAAGTATGCATTCCTAAATTAAAGGACATTTTCCTCAAATTGTTACTATTGACTGTATGCAAGGTGGAAAGATGCAAACAGCTAATCAATATTTCTACCAAAGCTTGTAAAAGTTACCTTTTGAGTTACATTTTCAGAATCCTCAGCTAATATAGAAAAGGTAAAGTTTTCCCCTGACATTAAGTCTAGTCGTGTCCAACTCTGGGAGGTGGTGCTCATCTCCATTTCTAAGCCGAAGAGCTGGTCTTGTCCATAGTCACCTCCAAGATCATGTGGCCAGCATGACTGCATGGAGCGCCATTACCTTCCTGCTGAAGCAGTACCTATTGATCTACTCACATTTGCATGTTTTTGAACTGCTAGTTTGGCAGAAGCATTTGTGTGTGGGCATATGTATGTACATATAAAGGAAACACAAAAACACACATATATCCGACAAATGACCCAATATGGCAGACATAGTTGCAATTAATTATGCTAAATACCATTTTCTACTTGTTTTTAAAATGTTTTGGATTTTTTCTCTTCCTCCAGTGTTCCTTCTCTTCCTTATTACAATGGCTACAAATGGAATTCAAAGGGCAAACATAGTTTGAACTCAATGAATTGCGCAAAGAGAATAGAAAAGGATAGATCAAAATCTTGTTCAACCCTGCAAACTTGAGCAAAAGCAAACTGTTGTAGCCTCTCCTAGCTTGTGTTTTCTTTCTCATGTATCACTTTTGCCATCTTGAACCTACTCTGACGTTGCTTGTTCACACATATCTTAGTTTTCATCTGTGAGATGTTGGAGAGTGTGATATATTTATATCTAAATGAAAATATTAAAAATATTTATTTTTATAACAAAAACAAACAACAACGGAGAGGATAGAAAAGCATAGAGCGAGATAACCCTAGCCACCGTCTTTTCTGCATTTCCCTGATTTTCCTGGGAAGTCAGGAGAAGCTTTGCAAGCTCCTGGACAACAGGATGGAGAGAATAAATTATGTGGACATTTTGTTTCAAGTATTAAATGTGATTTGTGGGAGTTCCAGTTATTCATCATCTTCATTTCCTGTGCACCTTTTTGGAGGAAAAGAGTGCATAAATCTGAATTTGGCAGTCCTAAAACATGTTCCCAACTCTCTTTTTTCCCCCTGCCCAGACACACTTAGTACATTTTCTTTATCTTTCCTAAGAGGATGATGTGTGGGAGAAGAGTTACTCTATGAATTCTTAGCAAGATGACCTGGATGGCATTGGAGCCCCAGGACAGAGCACAGCTTGGCAGCCATCCCTTGTGGCCCACTTAACCGCTCCTAAACCTGTGTTGTTACTAAGTTCCTGGCAGACCTCACTGCACCATATTTTCCAACTGTCCTGATTTGACAGACAGTTCCAAGTAATCCTGTGTCCTGTCACTTATCCAGATGCTTTAAAAATGTCCCAATTTCTCTCTCCTGCTTTCCATCTTTATTTTCAGCTTACTCCAGTTAATGCAAATGAGGTCCAATAGTGCAAAATTGGTTTGCACTCAATTAACTCAGTAGGAGGAAGAAGAGAGGAGAAGGGCAAGAACCGGGCATGTAGCCCGGGGGGGGGGGGGGTAAGGGGCTTCACCCCCCCTGAAATTCTCAAAATGGTCCATGAGAAGGCCTTTCTGGTACATTATTTAAGCTGTTACGTTTATTCATATCATGATCTGATCACCATGCTCAATATATCCCATATGCATGGGGGTATTGGGGTAATGATACAAAAGGTTTGCTAGGGTAGATCCCTTTTCACTCAGACTCAGCCCCCCCCCCCCGAATCAAACTCAGCTCCCCCCAAATCAAAATCCTGGCTACAGGCCTGGCAAGAACTGTGTCTTTTCCAATAGACTCAGGCAAAGCAAGCTGCTGCAGCCTCTCCTAACGTGTGTGCTCTTCCTCATTAATAGCATTTGCCTTCATTACCACATCTGGTGTTGCTTAGCCACACATATCGCAATCTGTGAAATGCTGGAGATGGTGCAAAGTGATTGCTTCCTGCTTGGTGGGTGATTTCAAGTTTATATAGCAGTGAGCCACTCCATTTTTTGTTCTGTTTCAGAGCCTGGGATTATTATTATTATTTGTACTCATAACTTCATTAGTCCTCCATCCTGCATGGCCACCAGCTGGGAGATTTTGGGCAAAGAAGATATCTTTCCCTGGCTCTGGATTCTGTTTGATCTTTCATTTGCACCCATGCTGATTATATTTCTATTTTCTGTCTCATAAAAATCAAATTATTTTGGGATGTTTCCCAGTTGTGTTTATTGCTTCTGGAACTTCTGGGTGTTTGACACAAGCATCAGAACATGGTTTTGAGGTGCCCATTGGCCTTCACAAAGAACCTCATCAAAAAGGCCCATGTATTCGCCCTGCCATTCCACGCCCCGCATCACCTGCCTTATCATGCCCCTCATCCCATGGGGCAGGGAGCATAACTGCCCAGCTTCCCCCCATTGCTGGGAAGATAACATGGCAGCAGCGTGCGCTGCTTCCTCTCCCTTTTCGGCATGGAGCCCTACATAGAAGTGCCTGTACATCGTGTGAAGGGCTCTGTGCCGGAAATGGAGGGGAAGCATATGACAGGCAAATTGGCTCGACTGATGAGGTAGTTAATATTCAGTGGTTTTAATAGGGAGGTGCAAGGAGTGCAGACTGCACTGGGTGACACTTTTAGATGTACTGACACCAAAATAATAGTTGATACATTTTTTGTGTGTGTTATGTTCCAGCAGAAATGTATATTTTTGATAAAAACATTCCTGGGGTTAGATCGTATAACCACAAAAATATGTTTGTAATCCAACTGTACATGTATCAATTTACCTAAAGCTTATTTACTTTTTAAACTTTC
This sequence comes from Anolis sagrei, assembly GCF_037176765.1. Taxonomy (NCBI): domain Eukaryota; kingdom Metazoa; phylum Chordata; class Lepidosauria; order Squamata; family Anolidae; genus Anolis; species Anolis sagrei. The sequence continues at coordinate 208,655,332 of NC_090021.1, read as the reverse complement.
CAATGCTTTTGTGCTTCGGTCAGAGCTGTCATTATCACACACCCACAAAGACAATTTCAAATCACAGTTTTGTCTGCACAAGCTACACTCAATCATCCTTGTTTTTATATTATTATTATTATTATTAACTTTATTTGTACCCCGCTAGCATCTCCCGAAGGACTCGATGCGGCTTACACGGGCCGAAGCCACAAAACACAATACAATAGAAAACATAACACAGCAATAAACAAAGCAAATCAAACAATTAAGCAAAATAACCACAATGACAATACATCAAGACACTATTAAAACTGGTTCGGCCAGCGCAATGGGGTACAGGGTTAAAAGTGCTGAGATGGCAGGAGGAACGTAGGATTAAAGTGCGGTGTGCAGCAACATTAGTTGTGCTAAAGTGCATCTAGGACTTGGGATGGGGATTCCTAATCTGCGAAGGCACATCGGAACAGCCAAGTTTTTAGGTTCCTTCTGAAAACTGCTAGAGTAGGGGCCTGACGAAGCTCTTTTGGAAGGGCATTCCAAAGTCGGGGGGCCGCCACAGAGAAGGCCCTGTCCCGCGTCCCCACCAAGCGCGCTTGCGACGTAGGTGGGATAACGAGCAGGGCCTCCCCAGATGACCGGAGCGAGCGTGTGGGTTCGTAGATGGAAATGCGGTCACGCAGGTAGGGTGGTCCCAAACCGTTCAGGGCTTTGTAGGTGAGCACCTGCACCTTGAATTGGGCTCGGAAAATAAATGGCAGCCAGTGGAGCTCCTTGAACAAGAGGGTTGACCTCTCTTGATAATGAGCTCCAGTTAGCATCCTGGCTGCTGCCCGCTGGACCAATTGTAGTTTCCGAGCCGTCTTCAAGGGCAGCCCCACGTAGAGCGCATTGCAGTAATCCATTCTAGAGGTGACCAAGGCGTGGACCACCCCGGCCAGATCAGCCTTCACGAGGTATGGTCGCAGTTGGCGCACAAGTCTCAGTTATAGTCACTGATTTTGTCAAATTTTCTGGCATTTTAGCTACAGAATTCTGGCCTGATATGGGAGGAGGTCTGTGAGGGTGTCACTATGAATTAATGACACCATTTCAATATCGTCTTAAATTAGAGCACCCATCATCATCTCCAAAATGGTCAATACAGGAATAGTCCCATAATTCTGATGGATGAAGGCGGCTGCTCAGGGATTCAAGCAAAGGTATTTCCCATCACATATTTATCTGAGTGTTGTAAACTAGAGATGCTAGGAATTGAACTGAAAACTTTTAGCAGCTTGCACTGCCATTTCAAAACATTATACTGCCAACGTTAAATGGTTCAAAACCAGGAGGCTTAGCACTTTCTTGCTCTTAATGGAATCAGGAGGACAAAATGTGTTTCAAACAGATCTTTGGGAAGGCATAGAAACCTAGTCAGTCTTGAGGCTAGTTGAAATGCTTGAATTTTAGCCAGTTTACTTCCCAGAATTACCATAAAACATTGTCAAATCCCAGTGTTTGGCCTTCACAGGCTTGCAGACAGTGCTGTAAATTAACATTTGCTTTGACAAAAGCCTTTGCATATTCATTGAACTTGTCACTCCTAATGCTGTCTTCATCACAATATTGTTGGTTGGCTTTTGCTTTTTTTTATTTTTGTTTTTCAGCTGGTCACTTGAAAAACTGTATACTTTTGTATGATGTATTATTCAGCATAGATGTTCAGTTTGCCTTTATTACACACATTGTGCGAAACCTAACGTGATTTCCTTAAATTTCAGCATTTCGAATCTTATTTATAAAGATGCATTAATATGTGAAAGCAATTCTTCTTTTGTCTTTCATTTCCTGGCTGAATAGTAGCCTCTTTGCATTGCTCGTGACTGTGCTTTGGAAGTCATATTCCAAAAAATTAGTAGCTTCCCTGCGTCTATCTCACAAGTGCACTTTTCTGCATTTATTTTAATGTCCTTTTGCAGCAACACTATTTTGCGTGCATTTATTTGAAGTTTGTCACATGTACACAGAATCACACAATTCAGGTAAACACAGCTGTGCTTATGCGAGACCGTGCAATGCCACATGGCAAGTAGATGACTTCTGTAAGTGGACGGTGAATTTGCGGTTTATAAATGTCAGCAAACCCTTACGGTGTAGTCTACAAAACAAAGTGTCTGCTGCATGCATTAAAAAAACAAAACATTGTTGCATAAAAATCTGAATCTAGGCCCTTATACATTTACTATTAGTCAGGAGTCTTTTACCCTTGCAGTTAATTGTGGATCTGGATAGGCAGAAACAGGCTAAAAGTAAGCATAAATTTTGGGAAGAGAGTTAACTTTTTAAAAATTCTTAGAATCCTTGTATCTGCAGGGAATGTGTGGCTAGTCTGTAGTTACCTGAAACATCTGTTTGCAGAAGTTCCATATTGTAGCCTATATGCTCTATTTATTTACATCAGTGGTTCTCAACCTGGGGTCCCCAGATGTTTTTGGCCTACAACTCCCAGAAATCCCATCCAGTTTACCAGCTGTTAGGATTTCTGGGAGTTGAAGGCCAAAAACATCTGGGGACCCCAGGTTGAGAACCACTGATTTACATGGATGTTACCAAGAGGATTCTTGCTTCAGACATAATCTTGCTAGATTGTATGTAAACCTGGAGCATTCTCTGGGCATGGTGGAGTGCCATGAACTGAGTGGGCAGGTGGGATGATGGTTCTTCAAACTCAGAAGAAGGACTAAGACTTCTTACAAGAAGGTAGTATACTGCTGAAGAGCCAGTTGATGCCAATCATTGCAACAACTGGATATGTCATGTTATGATGAAAGCATGGTTGCTATTTCCTCCCAGATGATCAGTGGGTTTTGGAGAAGAACAATTTCATGTTTCTCTAGACAACGAGAAAGTATGATGAGGACAAGATAGAAAGGGCATAAGAGTTCCTCCTGCCTTTGATATGTCCCTCAGTTGCAAATTTGCAACTTTTTGGGCATGTGTTGATTTCTGTTCTTTATTTCTCTTCCACCTACCCTTTGTTCCTTCCGTCCACACACACTCTACTTGATATCTTGTGATAACTACTGTACAGTCATATCAAAACAAGCAAAGCATTTTTCTGAATCATCAGTTGTTCGCACTCACCCCTCTCAAATCTTGATTAGTGTGCAGTCATTAGTGAGAAGGCCTGAATTCAAAAAATGATAAGTCTGATAAGTTACATTTATTTTGCCTTTCATGCAGCTATGTGGATAACAAAATGGTTGTGGAATGCCCCATTTTGATCTCTGGTAGCAGAGCATCTCCTACAGAAGAGCTGGATCTGCTATTGCAGAAGAGGAATTAGACCGTCTCCTGTGATCAAATCCCATCATGCCAATTCAAATCAGAGCTTCACATGGCACGGCTGAAGAAAGGCAAGAAAGGGATAGCAGGCACATGCACACATTATTCAAACCAAGAGGCATACAGATTAATGCTTCCTTACATAGACATATTTTGGTACAGAGGTCCTGCGGTTGTAGCAAACTCAATAGTTCTGAATCCAGCCAGTGAACTAATATTAGGACTTCCTCACAGGCCACAGTTCCAGCTAATATTGTTCCCGACATGTGGTAAGTCAGATAGAACTGCTAAATAGATTATTTGGGTTTGTATATGTGCAGAGGAGTGGCTGCCAATGATATCAGGTTGCTTCCATGCCATTATGGGGGGAAGAATCTGCTTTGGGTTCTAGTCCAAATTTCAAAAGAACTCTCGAAGATGAGAGCACCTTGATTGCCCTGCTAAAGTTTGGACTAACACACAGAATGAGTTCACCACCACATTGACTTGGAAGACTAATTGAACCATCTAGTAGCTGGCTCCCTCCAAAGTTTCCCTCAAGATAGCTGGTGCTCATCCATTCACAGTTTTATCGGGTGAAGCAAATTATTAGAGGTCTTAGGGCTGAAACAATCTCATCCTATTCTCAAACTTTAAATGGGAAAGAAGCCCAGCTTGCTGGCTTGAAGCTGGGCACAGAATGCAAGCTGCCCAGTGGGCCACTTTTGGTAAGCAGAACTGGTGCTGCGAGATGAAATGAATGCTGACACTCATCAGACCCGAGAAAAGGTGTTGGTTGATATAGACAGCAGGATGGTGGCCATGGAAGTCAGAATCCACCAAGGAGTGTGTAACAACTCACCTGCCGAATCAACTGTCCCTGAAAATGGATGGTGCTGGAGCGTCAGGCTCATATCTGGCTGTTGTGGACCTCGGGAGATACACCGCAACAAATAGGAGAGCAACTGCAGGGGGTTTTGAAGCCTACGGTGCAGGCACAGGTGATGCCACCACGGTCACAAATCTTGGTGGTTGTAGCGAATATTCAAATGAGAACTTTGAAGGCTGAACTGTAGAAGGGTTACATGTGAACAGCAGTTGAACATTGGTCAGTCAATCCTAAGAGATAGGCAAGTGCTGTTCAAAAGGGACGGACAAGGGCCTCCATCACCACCAGCCCAACTCTCCCACTCTGTTGGAGAAGTGAAGGGTGAATGTGCGTGCTAGAACCCAAAAGATGGTTAACTATGCCTGGGCAGGTTGAAGCCAATGGAAACTGTTGGAGGTTCATGGCAGTCCTGATGTGCAAATCAGTTGTCCAACCTGGGTATGGGGCAAAAGACTAATTGAACCATCTAGTAGCTGGACTTGGAAGCCACAAGCTGCCACTGTGTGTGTTTGTTTGATAGTGCTGCATCCAGAGGGCCATAAAGCTGTCCCCCAGTGTCCTTTAGAACAGTGTTTTTCAGGCTATCCAATGGGGGACTCAGCAATTCCCATCTGCCCAGAATGCCAAGGACTAGTGGAATGTGTGTGTTTATTGGCTAGCATGGTTTATTTGTTTCTTGGAAGCTCTTCAAGGACCAAGCACTGGTCCATAGACTTTGAGTAGCACTGCCATAGAAGATGGTTTAACCCCCAGCACTCAGAAGTCAGACCCTCTGAAACTTAGAGCATCATCCAAGAAGTGGACAACAACAACACTTTGAATTGCCAGATGGGATGGCTGGGCTCATCTTCAAGGGGGGGGGGGGTGAGAAATAATTGATGGCACGATAAAATAGCAGTAATGATCAAATTGTTGCGTAAATGTTGACTAGTGATTAAAATATGGGTGAAATGGGGAAGAAATAAAATGACAAAAACACATGTGTTAAGGGTATATGTGACTCAAGAGACATGTATATCTGGCTGCTTTTACACTGCCATATGATCCAGGTTATCAAAGCAGATAATCCACATTATCTACTTGGAACTGGATCATATGAGTCTACACTACCATATAATCCAGTTCAAAGCAAATAAAATGAATTTTACGGTTCATGAGAATTGAATGGAGCTGACGTTCTTTCCACATTGAAGGTGACTACCTCCACTTTATGGGTAATTTGGTTTTAGTGATTGGACTCATTCTGCTGTTTAATGTTAAACCACTGAGAAGCAGGGTATTTTACAGATGTACTGCTAATCACCCAGAAATCTACCAGCCAATCCAGATTCAGCTTTATTTATTTTATTTCAATCACTTATACCCCGCCCTTCTCACCCCGGGGGGGACTCAGGGCGGCTTACAGGGGGGGGCACAATTAGATGCCCGAACACATAACAAGTAATACAAAAAATAACAATTCAACACTTAAATTAAAACATCAGTACATAGTAAAATCCTAAAACCTAAAACAATCTCATGTCAGGGTCCATATATCAGAGTCCATAAGTCCGCCCTATTCCGTTTGTCTTGTCTATTCCCAGGTCCTTGATTTAATTGTCAGAGTGACCAAAAGCTTGGTCCCACATCCAGGTCTTTAGTTTTTTCCTAAATGTTAGGAGGGAGGTCGCCGATCTAATCTCCCCAGGGAGTGAGTTCCACAGGCGGGGGGCCGCCACTGAGAAGGCCCTGCTCCTCGTCCCCGCCAGCCTCGCTTGAGCTTCTGTCCTAATTTAAGTCACAGTTTAGTCTGATATTAGCACGAGGAAATGAATCTAAACTCATTTCCTTTCCAAGTGTAAAGATCCAAATCTGTATTAGTAAGACAGTGATTTGCTTTTTGTTTCTAGGGTAAATCAAACTAAACAAAAAGCCCATTTAAAAACGCTTAAATATGGGGCAGACCTTCTGTTAAGGCAATGTATTCAAGAGTTACAAATTTAGTGAGGTAGTCTGCTTTTTCTCCTCAGAAACCTTGCATTTGGCAATTAGATTTCAGAAACAGAATCCTATTTCCTGATAAAAGTCATTATGCAAAACTTGCAAATACATTCATAGTGGGAATATTCAGGTCATCTTGTAAAAAGGGGAATGGGGGGATGGCACCCTGAGCATGGTTATTTTTGTGAGACTTTGAATGTGGCTCCTCTTATCCCACATCTTTGTTGGTTGTAATTCAACAATGTTAGTGCTGGTTGCATTTTAGTGTGAAAAGATAAATTCCTTTCTGCAAAACAGGGATTTTTTTTGGGGGGGGGGAGCATGGTATTATTGTTATTGTTATCATTATCTCAGTTTGATAGTCTGACTGGAGATTTGTACCAGCAAAATTTAGATACTATCCAAAGATTTAAGAATCAGGGAAGGATTGTTGGATAGTATGAGATGTTCCAAGTAGTGCCACTTTTTGTAATACTATTTTGTGTGGAGGCTACTTTTAGATCTATTGCTGTTGTCGCTGGTCAGAATTCACTTGGGGCCTCATCACATTTAAGCTTTTATCCACTTTGATCCACTTTAAATGCTGTGACTGCCTCCTGCAGAATTCTTGGGTTTGTAGTTTAGGGTAAAGGTTTCCCCTGACAAGAAGTCTAGTCATGTCCAACTCTGGAGGGTGCTGCTCATCTCCATTGCTTAGCTGAAGAGCGGGCATTGTTCGTAGACACCTCCAAGGTCATGTGGCTGTCATGACTGCATGGAGTGCCATTACTTTCCCACCGGAGCGGTACCTATTGATCTAATCACACTTGCATGTTTTAAAACTGCTAGGTTTGCAGAAGCAGGAGCTCACCCTGCTTCCCAGATTTGAACCATCAACCTTTTGGTCAGCAAATTCAGCAGCTCAGTGGTTTAACCTGCTGTGCCACGGGGGGGGGGGGCATGGTTAGGGAGGAGCCTTTAAACTGCTCATCCAGAAAAACCCTGGGCCTCCCTAAACTACAAACCCCAGAGTTCTGCAGGAGGCAGTCACAGCATTTAAAGTGGATTGAAGTAGAAAAATGCTCAAGTGTGGTGAGGCCTTAATAACACAGTTACAAATGTGCAATCCAAAGCATTCATGACTGGTCCCTACACATTCAGTTGATTAGGGATACATAGAAGTCATGACAGTCTCCCAATCCCATCTTACTGGGCACTTTGATTGATAGGAACTTGTCAATTGGGCAGTAGCTGACTGATGCTCCATATCTCCCCTCATATTTATTTATTTATTTATTTATTTATTTATTTATTATTTCCTGCATTTGTAACCCGCCCTTCTCACCCCCAAGGGGGGACTCAGGGTGTCCTCACAGCAAGCACCATCCGGTTCTGTCACAATTATAAACATTCAACAATACAATTAAAAGCATTAAACAATTAATTTAAAAGATTAATTAAAAACAGTAAGTTAAACAATTGATTAAAACACACCAATTAAAATCCAAATCCAGGTCTGGGTCATTTCATTATTGCAAATTGCTTAAATTTTCTTCCCACATTGCTGCTATTCAATGGTTGAATGCTTGGTCCCATAGCCAAGTCTTGAGCTTCCTTCTAAAAGACAGGAGGGAGGTGGCCAGTCTGAGAGAATTCCACAGATGGGGGGCCATTGCTGAGAAGGCCCTGTCCATCATCCCCACCAATCATGTTTGCGATGGCGGTGGGATCGAGAGCAGGGCCTCTCCAGATGATCTTAGACTTCATGATGGTTCGTAACAGAAGATAAGTTCGAACATGAGTGATTTCAGGTTTGGAGCTGTTTCCTGATCAACAGAGAGAAAGTCCTTCAATCACATTGGGAATTGGAGAGGCTCAGGCCAGGATATCTTACATCATTACAGAACCAAGGTGGTGACACATTTGTATATGGCTTAGAGAATTTTGGGCACAATTATTGTCTCAAACAGTCTATCACATTAAGGCAAAACAGAGGAAGGAGTGAAGTAGACATGCAACCACGTGTACAAAGATGTAGCTTGTCGTATTATAATTCTCTGACATGTGAGACAGTAGAGTTATGATGGATCAGAATCTTAACTGGGTTTAGTCACAGCTTGGAAACAGCATTTGTGAGCAGGTGAGAAATATAATTCCACTCTGCTGGATAACACTGCCTTTCACAGCTTCTTTCACAGCTTCCAAACTCCCTCACAATTGCAACAGATACACCATCCTCTCTCTCTCTCTCTCTCTAGTTCCAGATGTGTGAGAGAAGGAAAGGCAAGCCCTTTTTATGTACATGCAGGTCTCCTATTTGTCAGACAACCTTTCCAAACAATTGGGCAAATGGCACTTCTGTAAAAATGGTTGCAAATGTATCTTGGCTTGAATGCAAGCCTGCTGTCCAAATAGGATTTCATACAGCTGCAGCCTTTCTCAAGCCAAAGTGTCAGGTCTAATGCGGGGCAAAGGCTTCAGCCAGACCTCCTCCCTCTTGTTTCAGAAAAGGCTGCTGCTTCCTGTAACAACTGCCCTCTAACCTCATGCTGTTCTCCTTTCGTATATTCAAATGAAAGATGTATTCCAGTCAACTTTATGCATTCATTAAACTTGCTAATAGCTTTCGTCTTTCTTTGCACTGTTGTATTTAGGAACCTAGCAGAGCTACTGGGTAGTAATCAGTTCCAATGTCTCTTTTGGATACTTTTCTAGGTGCCATACTTGTAGAAGGATGAACAAGTATGGATGGCACTGCAAATAGTTAGTTATACAGAAAACAGGCCCTGTCAGGCAAACCCTGCTTTGTCCCAAAGTAACGTGACAGCTGGAAAGACCCAGGTCTTTCCAGCTGTTAGCACTGTGTGGACTGGGCCCAGAGATTGCACTGTGTAACTTATGGTGCCCTTCCACACAGTTGCCTCAGGTTTCTTGGGCTCCTGGAACGAACAAAGCCAAGACAGCCCCTGCCCCCTAACTCCCCCCCTCAGAAAAACTTTAAAAAAAGAAAATAGCTGACCCGGCTGCCATTTCTCCTTCTCCAGACCTCTCCTGGCACATAGAAATGACCTGCCAAGAAGGAGGAAAATCGCTCCTGCCCCCTCTTCTCCTGGTGCATCATTTCTATGCACCAGGAGAGCTCTGGAGAAGGGGGAATGGCAGCCGGGTAAGCTTTTAAGGCTTTTCTGGTGGGTTTTGTTTTGTGTCCGGGAGCCATGCACAAAATTGTGGCAGGGCATCTGGAACCCCCCCCCCCCCAAGAGAGTGCTGATGTTGGGGGGAGGAGTGTGGACTTCAACCTGAGCCCAAATAGGTTTAAGAAATTTGATTGGGCATGGGTTAAAGCCCTGTGTGGAAGCACCGCTACTTACTTACATGGTTAGTTAGCTCTCCAACAAGGGAAATTGCCACAGAGAGGAGCTACTGCTGGGAATGTGTTAGGACCCTTTCAGATAGCTGTATAAAATCCACATGGAACTAGATTATATGGCAGTGTAGACTCAGATAATCCAATTCAAAGCAGATATTGTGGATTATCTATCTTGATATTCTGGGTTATATGGCTATGTGGAAAGGCCCAAAGTCTGGTTTATCTCCAGTGTAGTGTTGTATACAACAAAAATGGCATGTATACCTCTTGATTTTCTGCTTGCCAAATTCCAAAAGAGCCACTTGGCATTCTGAAAGGCTTCTGCTTTCCAGGAGATGCTGAAGGTAGTTAGGAAATAGACTGAGAGCTGTAGTCTGTGATAAGACATGGTACTCTATGTTGTGGATCTAGCATGTTTGATTGGGTTCTTTTTCGTGGGAAAACTGGGAAACTATTGTATGACCTCCGTATTCACTGCCGGTATGTTCCAAGACACACTACTCACCCATACATACCTGCAACCTTGGATAGTGAACCCTATATTTTTAATGATGGAATTTGCACTGGAGGACTTTGAGGCCTACAAACACTTCCACGAGGGAATATTCTGGGGATTGCTGGTAAATGAAACTGTGAATATCAAGTCCATGAATAAGGGGATCATACTGTTCTTCCAGTATCTGTTGCTTTGTCAGTGGGGCCTAGTGACACCATGGCTTAGTTTTTGATCCATCAAATGGCAGGTGCTATTTTGTTTCAGCTGTTGTTTAAATTCTTATAAAGTAACATGTAACATGTATGTCATTTTGATCTGAGATTATATTTGGCATTCTAGAAATGTTTAAATGAATATAAATGCAATAAATGTGGGGAAAGACTGGCAAGTAATATTGCTTCTCTTTTCTCATTGTCTGCAGTGGAACACAGACCTTTGGCAATGGATGTTAAGGTCAACGGACACCAATGGGGACTCACAGACCGAACTGTGGGTGAGAAGAATGTAAACTACTCACTTCCCTATGCTTCTACCTAGCATTAGAAGTGGCTCTAAACTGAGCATGTGTAATTACATAATTAAAGGGAGACAAAGATGTGCTTTTCTTCTTCTTTTAATCCTTTAAGTAAGGCCGCTACCTTAAGCACATTTACCTGAGATTAAGTCTCATTATGGAGTGAACTACTAGACTTGCATAGGATTGTGCTATAAGAATCTTAGCAAGAACAGCCAAAGTTCGGCTTGTTCCAGTGCAAGTATGTGGTCTCACTCCCTTTCTTTAATGAAATAGGAAGCCTCCAAATACAGAAGATTACAATCTGGGAGCCCTTCCACATAGCTATATAACCCAGAATATCAAGGCAGAAAATCTCACAATATTTGCTTTGAACTGGATTATCTGAGTCCACACTGATATATATTCCAGTTCAAAGCAGAAAATGGGGGATTTTATTCAGTTGTGTGGAAGGGGGCCGAGCTTTGCAGAAATCAATGAGCTTCTATATATGCAGAACACTGTATTGTGCCCTTTATTGGAGATGACTATGATGTGTGTATCCATGCCTGGTATACTGTACCGTAACTATTGTTACCAAGCCTCAATTTAAAATTGACAATATAATCACAGTGATAATCCAGGAAGGTGATTGCAACATAGCTGTACCATAATGTGTGAACAAATGACAATCAGCAGGGATTAATTCAAATTTACTTTAGGGTGGATGCCATAAAAGCAAACATAACCCAATAGTTATGTGCACTCGTAGAGAGCTCCTTTACATAATAAATTCAAAGGAAGTAGAAGAGATGGAGAAATCTGCCGCTTTCATTCATTTCTGATTTTCCCAAGTTTAATGTTAGTTTTTCCCATTTGTACATCAGTTTGCTATTTATTAAACGCCAATGAAAGCTGTGCACATATTCTTGCATATATGTTCTAATGTAGACTTTTTTTGCA